>NC_061532.1:9345000-9622500 GCF_022379125.1 Scophthalmus maximus
CATATGACCATCCCCAGGCCTCTGATTTAGCGTAGCCACATGACCACTGGTCCAAATAGGAATCTTGTGACCAAAGATATTCTACCCCAGACGAAAAGAGGAGGGGGTGGGGGCATGGAAAAGGAGAGTAAAGAGAGGGTGTGTGTGTGGGGGGGTTAAAATATGTATATCCATTGGTGAAACAGAAAACCAGAGTGGCCCAATGAGTGCTACTGTACCTTATCTGTGATTATGGTATGAGGAAAAGCCTCTTGGAGTAACTCATCACCAACTCTGATGCTGCTTCATCATCAGAAGCAGGATGGTACGTTACGCTAAATGTGACTGACCGAAATAATAGGGAAGGTGTTGGTGTTTATTTGAAATGAATGTGATGCACCAGAAGGAAGTGGCTATAGCAGAAACAACGCTGGCCCTCCGCTGGCCTGCTTCCTCCTGTAGTGCTGCTGTCTGCGTGGTGGTGTAATGAGATTTCATCAGCTTCCAGAGAATTTAGATTGCCCAATAACCTCCGATATTCCTTTTCAATTGCTTTAAAGGTACAAAAGACCTTATTGTTAAAGGGGCAGTAAGCGAGTTTGGAGAAAGCTTGTTCCTCTCTTTGTTGTTGTTGTTTGTATTGTACTGCTCTGGCCGGGCTGTGATCCCTGGACCTCGGGTATAGGAGACCGAAGCGCTTACCACTAGGCCAAAACCCCTGAGTCGTAGTGTAACTCGCTAGCGTGTCTCTTAATGTGTCTGAGAGTGATGTTAACAAACTGCACACAGATTTTTTTGTTTTTGATTTACAGAGCCAGGGCTGAGCAGAAGACCCAGATTTTTTTTGCCACACACAGAACCGACAGCTAAGGAAATAATAGCAGATTTTTACAAAACGTTTATTGCTTTAGAATTGCTAACTGCCCCTATAACTCTGGGTGGCGTATATTTTGCTACCAGGATACTTTTTTTGATCGCAAAGAATTTTATATACATATATATATTCGACGAGCTTGGAGGAGTTCAGATCTTTGTCGCAAAGGGTCAAATGTCAGATTTCCTGTTCCTCCACAAATGCAGAGTCAGATTAGCTGCCTGCACCAACCCCTGGAACGGAACAGACCTAACTGTCATCCCTTTGCTGGCAGGGCTGCGCCGGACTATGGAGAAACACTTGATCCCTGTGTTTGAGTGTATGTAACATCAGTCCGCTTGTCTCCTCTCGCCCTGCTGCCTTGCTCTGCTGCAGAGCTGTACTCTAGTGTTCTGAGTGAAGCAGTGGTGGACTGGGGCAGCATGGGCCCTGGAGAGGAGTGGGCTACCTCAGCCCCACGCGAGGGAGAGCAGGGTAAGACTCGACTCCCTCAGCTGTAAAACACAAATCCACACTGAATCACACAACGCAGAAAGCGGCTGCCGGGCCACTGATCACACAGGTAGTGATGTGGAGGCAAAACACCCAAAGTGACGTTAACTGAAGTCCGGCATGTATAAAAGTTTTTATTCATAAAAATCAGCGTGGCAGCAGCTTTCTGTTGTACGTGATGGAGTGTGGATTCGTCTGCAGTAAACTGAGTAAGGCAGGGATTATACCACTTTCAAAATAAAACAGGAAATGTTCATATTTTTGTTCATTTCTGTGACATTTTCTGTGGGACCTTCATGTGACAAAAGATCAGTGCATTTGATATTTCCTTCCCATTTACTGACAAATGATTTCTCTGTTCACAGATTTCACGTCTGAATTAACATTTGGAATATTTCTCAGCATTTCACCATCATTCAGCTTATTGTTTTGGTTTTTTAAGTCCACAGCTTCACTGCTCGGGTTCACCCGCTGTCCTTAGTGTAAAAGCTCCGATACACTTACTTTACATTACCTGCCCAGCACCAAATATTTAGTTTTTATTGAGCCTGGCAGCTCTCTGTTCTGTTAACAGAAGCGTCCTGCTGTAATCTCACGGGAGTTTAACAAGGTGCAAAATCTGAATCCAATTGAGTCCAAAACACTGTAACTGTTACTTTGCTCAGGTGTGAATGATGGGATGTTTCACCCCTCGAGGGGCGAGGAGGTCTCGATCAAGTCCGGCTCATATGGTGGTACCTTGGCTCCTGAGCTCCAAAATGGGGAGAACCTGACAGAATGGGGTAAAACTTCAGCGCCAAGGGAGGACATGTGGGGCCAGACATCAGTGTCCCACTCTGACGACTGGGCCATGTCCACCACTTGGGATATGCAACTTCTAGACAGCTCAGGTGAAGAGGAACATGGATTAGAGCCTGTAGATTAGACCTCGACTCAGTCTTTCACTTTGGTCGAACATTTACTTCATCTTAACTGACCTCTGTGGCCACACCGAGGCTAAAGTTGCGACCAAGGACAAAAAGGTCGAGTCCGAGCAACCAGGAAGAATTTAACTCTTCAATTTAAGGAAAAAAACACATTGAGAGTACTCTATATGCTGACTTTAAGACCAATTGTCAATTGTCTGGTTTATTATGTGTGGGAGGGTTCCTCTAATATATCCTTATTCTTGGATTGTTAATTGTTGTTGTTGATGTGGTCAGTGACTATAGTGTATTAATCAGGTTTCGGGGGTCCAGTTTTGGCAAAAAGTCATCACCCAATCACCTTATAAAAATAACATAAGTCAACACTTTAACAAATTAGCAAGTATCTATACGAGCAAAATATGTTCTCATTGTCTATTGCAAATATCATTGCAGCACCTTCACAGTCTCTCCTCTCTGAAACTGAAAGCCCCACATCAGAAAAAACTTATCATGGCCTCCTGTTCCCTGAAGGGGAAATGACTGACTTTATTATTGGCTGCGATGGGTTCTGGGTCACGTGGATTCATCTTTGTGGAAGTTGATGTGCTGTACATGTTCAACCAAAGTGAATGTTTCCTTAATATGTAGTTTTGACCCTAAATGACCCTAGGACATGTTTGGCTGCTACAAAATGTGTACACAGGTGAACCCACTGGACGCACACTGGCAGGACATATTGAGATGAAACCGCCGCTCCTCCTGGTATTTCTGAGGTCGTCTCATGGCTGCGTGAACAGGGACAAACACTCCGTCCGATTTCTCAGTGCACTTAGAAATGAAAAGCCTCCATCTGAGCCACGGGGGTTAAAAAAAATCTTGATTGTCCTGCTGCTGTGCGATGTAGGAAGAAATAGCTCCCTGACCATAGAAGGGTCTGACTTGTACCGGTGCACGCTGTGCTTGAGCTTAGTGCTGTACGCTGCACTTGTGTGAACTGTGTGTCTTTGTTGCATGTGGTGCTGCTGCGTCCCCTTTAACCTTAGATTTCTTTTAGAAGTGAAGACACACTACTACAGTCGGTCTTTACTAATCTCACTCTGTCCTCTCGTGTCTTATAATGCGGCCATATCAAGAGAGAGGACACCTCGCAGCAGGTACAGTGATAGTTCATTTCCTCATTTCACAATGATGCTTTCCTTTTTGTCTGGAGTTACAGTTTACATGCAAAACAGGTCCACTACAGATAGGCTGACATGATGACCTACATGTTTTTGCGTTTCTCGGGTTGTGTGTGCACAGTCGTTCTGTTGTTGCCTGTTACTGAGTGGTGCCCCTTTTTGCCCTGATTTGCCATTTCACAAATATCCCAAGGCGGAAACGGCCTCCATGTGTAAACCTCTTGTTATCGTTTTATTTTTCTGTCTTTTCTAACTGTTGGTTATTTTTTTGTTCTGTGTTGTGTTTTTTTGCTTGTCTGTTTGATCATTGTGCAGTCGCTATCTCTAAAGCAGTGCTTCATATGTCAGCAGGTTAATTTGTCAAATCTCCCCGTGACTTTAGACTGTGGTGGAAACGCAGGTCTGCAGGAACCCTTGTAATTCCTTGAAAAAACTTCTTGGGACTTAAAGTTCCGAGAATTTTTGGTCGAAACATGACTAACGTCTGGCCGTGTCCGTTCCATTAATCTCTATAACCCGTTGTGTTTCTGCTGCATCATGCCGTAGATAAGAGTCAGTCAGCTGAGGCATACCAGCTTCACTGCTTTGCCTTGATGCAGTTCAGTTTCATTCCCAGAGACACTCAAAATGTATTTTTTCCCTTGAAAATTATTGGTTTAGTGAAGGATCAGCATCTAAACAGTCAGTGGGTGTGGCAGTGTAATTGTGTGTTTTCTCCTGAGTTGTAAGTACAGTGGTTCAGTCGTATAAAAATGTGTTTCTGTAAGAGGCAGAAACAGACAATAACCCTTAAGACTGTTTTGTAAATCTTTGAAACAAAGCGCTTTGGTCATAAAACTGTCTCTGGGACTTTCTGCTGCTCACAACGTTGAAATTATTTATTATATCTCGTTTGGATTAGATCCGATTTTGTGCCTATCATTTCCTTAACCCTCATGCTCCACGTGCAAACAAACTCGGGTTCAACACAATGTCTTTCATTTTGGTTTAATACCTCAAATTTCCTTCCTATAAATGCCACGTGACATCTGAAAGCATCTTGGGTTTTTGTTTGTTTGTGTGTAGTTGGTGTTGTACCATATGTGTGCGGCAGTCTGTAGTGTCAACCAGTGGGGTTAAAGGAAGTTAATCCATATCAGTTAATCCAGATTAGGGCCCTACAGGCTGCAGCCAACAGATTACATAACATGTCAAACAGACAGACAGACAGACAGAGAGTTAAGTGACAGACCCAACACTGACAAGATAAAACGGAAAAAAAACACAGACACAAACAGACTGGAAATACAGGCAGGTGAAGGTGAAGTGGGAGGAAGAAGGCGGAAAAAGCTCTTCCTTCAGAAATGCAAAAACAAACCATCCTGTTAGTTCTTGAGTATTTACTTCAGCCCATCTGCAGGAGAGAGGAAAAATAAAGTTGATGCTTTATTGTAGAAATGGTCGATCACGTCTCTCTTTCTGCGGACATCAAATCTATATCAAATATGTATCAATATCTTCAATGAGACCACTGTCTTTTAAAAAAAAAAAAGGTGTATTTTTCATTCACAGATCTTCCCTCCTCTTTCTTTTCTCTCTGTATGTGAGTCTCACTTCACCGTTTCGCACCTCGATCTACTGACATTTAACCCCGTGTGAATTATTTCCTGCAGGTTTTCTGGATTCGGAACCACTGAAGGAGTCTGATGAAGATTTCGTGTCCGAGGTCAACTTGAACAACTGCATCATGACAGACGAGGAGAGAGAAGAGGCTCAGCAAGAATTGGACAAAGTATGAAAAAAACACAATTTGTTCGTACAAAGACTGTAAGAGGACCAGCGTTGGCTAAATAACCGTTTTGTGTTTCTGTGTGTTTGTAGCTGGAAGAGGAGATCAACACACTGAGGCAGGTTTTGTCGTCCAAAGAGAAGCAGCACGCAGACCTCAAACAGAAACTGGGCATCACTCCGCTGAGCGAGCTCAGGACCAACTTCAGCAGAGGCTGGCACGACATGCAGACCTCCACAGCGTGAGTTCATGTGTGTATGTGCGCCAGAAAGAGAGAGAGAGTCTGCGGGTTGAGGTGAACGAGAGAAGGCGTACGTTTGTTTTGAGTGTGTGGCAATTGCAGTAAAAAGCAGCAGCTCGCGGCAGGAAGGCTTTGCTGTTTGCCGTCAAATGCCCTTTACAGGACGCGCACACAAAGAAAGTAAACATTAACACCAAGAACAGGTTTCAACAGCCAGTGCGGCAGAAAATCATCACCTATACTGAGAGTCTTTTGACGACACAGATATCATTGAACTCAATTAGAAAGACATAATCATCTGCTTCTAACAGCGGCACAGCGTGTGTGTGATTTCTTATCATTGTTGTGTTCACATACAGCCATCACCAATCTGATTAAAACCACATCAAACGGTGCCAAAGGCGACTGCTGACCTCGCAGCACAATTTGATTAACATGTGCCCTCCGGTCTTTGCACTGGAGAAGATAATCATGTATTTTGTTGTGTGCCTTCTTCTTTGCCCCGTCGAGTGAATGCCAATTGCCTATAGAGCAGGAGAACACTTGATGGTTACCTGCATTTTCATTTTCAAACCAAATAGAGCAACAGTTTAGTGAACAGTCTCACTTTTTAATGATAAATTCAAGACAAATTGTGATGAACTGTATCTTATCAACAATGCATATTTTAGGACTTGTTTAAAAGAGTCACCACGTTTCAGTCTTTTTGTCATGGATGGAAATAATCTAATGTCCCGATGTTCAGATGGTCGGTGCAGAGCTTTTATTCAGTTCCCTACAGACGAGAGCAAGAGGATAGTCTCCGCAGGCCCCACGCTTCTTATCCAGTTACGCATGAACCCGAAGATCACTTTACACACACGGCCTCTGTTCTCATCTATAATGAACCAGCGTGACCACAGGAGTGTGAAGATGCCGGGAGATGCACACAGAGACGTCTGGTTAAAGTTGCAATTCGCAATACAGATGTAAACAAAGGAGGGTCCCTGCCCGGCATGACCCACGTTTAAAAGACGAGATGTGAAAACGTGAAATCACCTCAAACTAAAAGAATTGATTAGTGATACAGGGCGACAAAGTGATGTGGATGTGTCATTTGCACAGAATTAACTGGTGGGTGCACCTTTGTACTTTAAGTGTGATTTAGCGAAAAGGGTGTTGCTGTTTCCTTTGATGTGGATGATGATTAATAAGAATACGCTCATCCTGCTTTGCCTATAACCCGATTGCACATTAATTTGGATGGTTGAATTTATCGAATCTGCACCCTGGGGGGAAAAAAACCCATCACTGTAGGTTTGTGTTTGTTAACTTTGTACACATCTGTGCACATGTGTATGTGAACGCTGTATTCATATGAGCACAAGTGTGAGCTCGGTGTGTAAATGTGTGAAAAAGTAGTGACATATTTATGTGTGTTTGTGTCAGTTACAAGAAGACATCAGAGACACTGTCCACTGCAGGACAGAAGACCTCCGCCGCCTTCAGCACCCTCGGCACCGCCATCACCAGGAGGTTTGGAGACATGAGGTACAGAATATTACACATTTCATTAATATTCTGCTGCAACATCCTATGTGTCCTTGTCTCTTTTGAACATCACATGACCCTTCACATGAGTCTTGCGCAGCCCCGCCTGTTTGCATTTGCTCATTGCAAAAGGTTTATCATCAACTCATTTGAACAAACCAACCCAATCCACCCATCCACCACTGATTATATCCACTCCTGCACGGACGTTTTTTCATTCGTGCTGTCCGACTCCGGGGTTTGACTCTTGCTCTGTCTCAGTTCAGAGGAGGCTGAGATTATGTAAAACCACATTAAGCTGCTTTCTGAAGCTGAAGGACTAAAAGCAAAGTCTGTCTCCCTCCAGTCACTTTAGTTCTCCAGCTGTCTCTCCCTCTGACGCTCGATGTCGCACACACTGTTGAGACAGTGACGGTAGAAACAAAGTGAAAGCGTGTCAGAGCAAAGTTATGCATTGTTGTGTATTGTTTTGCGTGGAATATAAAGAGAATTTATGTGTGACAGCAAGAGAAAGCTGCGTGCGTGCGTGCGTGCGTGCGTGCGTGCGTGCGTGCGTGCGTGCGTGCGTGCGTGCGTGCGTGCGTGCGTGCGTGCGTGCGTGCGTGCGTGTTTCCAGTGTGTGCAGGACAAAAGCTTTCGTAGGTCAGAGAACGGAGCTGATTGGGGAAACAGGCAACATGTTAACAAGTGAATACCGACTCATTTAGTCAGAAAGAGCGTTCTTTGTATTACTGTGATGTTTGACAATGATGTGTGATTACTTTAAATGTTTTTCAAGGCTGCAGAGACTATGAGATGGGTTGATGGTGTTTATATTTTCAGTGCTTTTGTTAATTCTCGGTGAACTACAGGTTATTGTCTTTATTCGGGACATGAATCACAGAAAAGAAACAATGCATTATCTTTGGTGTATTCCAGCATGGTTGGTCTAGAGTTACTGTTCCCGCGGAGGTAGGTCTGTGTGTCTGTATATAGGTTTGGTATATAAAGTATGCACATACATGTTAGCATGTTTGAAGCATGTTCTTGCATGTAATTGTGTCCCATTTTCAAACTGAGGGTCTCCTCACATGAATTCCCAGAGAACACAAAACACCAGTTTGCTCATGTACTTTTATTTTTATCGACGTTGCATCCTGTCATGAATAATTCACTAGAATCCTTCCCTTTATATGTGTGCAGCAAAAATACCTTATACACATTGTATGTCTAATATACAAAAGAATAAATAAATTCCAAACCATATAGGCAAAAGTGAATACCATTTTCAAGAATATAGGAGTTATCTAACTCATAATTCTGGAGAAGTGAGAGTCCTTCAGTTCATTTTCATATAAATATTTATATTTCTTATTTACTCATCCCTGACTAATCAAATTCTGGTGTTTCTCACATTAAATCAACCATAAAATTAAATATTTGTAATTTTTTGTACAGTTAATTTTCTTCTTTTCCATCTTTATGGTTTGGTGTTTCTGTGCCACCATTGCTAATTCTGTGTGATTTAATTGCAACAACAAACTCTTTATTCCTATCTATTTTGTGTGTGTGTGTGTGTGTGTGTGTGTGTGTGTGTGTGTGTGTGTGTGTGTGTGTGTGTGTGTGTGTGTGTGTGTGTGTGTGTGTGTGTGTGTGTGTGTGTGTGTGTGTGTGTGTGTGTGTGTGTGTGTGTGTGTGTGTGTGAGTGAGAGAGAGAAAACAGATAGTTGGTTTGTGTACAATCTCAGGTAATATTCAGTAATTGGTTTACGGTTTTCTTCAAATTTGAATAATTTTTTAAAAAATTTCATAGTGTTTAACATCAGTAGAGCATTTTTATTATATTACCACTTATCTCTACAACCGAGACAAAGTTATGTTCTCTTTGATAGGGAAATTGGTGGTATTAATAACCTGAATAAAGTGAATTAAAATGCTGTCAAGGCTTTTTAAAGTATCTTAAAATGTTTTCCATCTTCCTCCAATGCTGCCCAAAGGTCCAACTCTATAGGGTAAGAGTCACATACAGTAGCTGATCGTGTCACATTAGTTCTTCCTAACAAATGTCTCCTAGGCAACGGCCTTAACTCAATAGATCTCTGAGGGGTTGGTAGAGTTTGGACTCGGACAGTTAGTCAGCTGAGTCCTGTTGAGTGAATGCTGCTGCCATGCTGGACTGCAGCGCTCAGTCAGGTGCTCGTCTTGGCATAGAAGCAGATCTAATAGATTTTGGTTCCATGATAAAGCCTAAATAAATTGTCTCGATGAATCATGTGATGGAGGTGTCATGAACTTTTTGGCGCTCCACTATAGGTGAAAGAAAATATAGCCTGAGACTGATTTTATTTTTTAACAATTAATTATTTTATTGATTCTATTGCTGCGACTGGTGAAGACAGACTAACTAAATCAATTGTGATTTGCAGCCTTTTATGATATAGTACCATAGATGTAATATCCTTTTGTCTGTGTCGAGGTTGGAGCTGTTACCTACTATATCCCTCCACCAGTAGAACAACCAGTTTCCCTGTAAAACCAGTTCAGAGCCCTCGGCCGAGGGACAATTACAAACAATGCTTTCTCTCTTGTTTAGTGTGGACCAGTCCAACTCTGTTTTTCTGTGAGTGTGCGTGTGCGTGCGTGCGTGCGTGTGTGTGTGTGTGTGTGCGCCCTGTGCTAATGATTAACTCCTCTCTCCCCATGCTCTCTGGGAACAGCTACTCTATCAGACACTCTATGAGCATGCCCACCATGAGGTAACCAGTGTTTGATTGTTTACTTTGAGTGTGTGTGTGTGTGTGTCATTTTATGTTTTCTATATTCTTATGGCATATTTGTATGGGGGGCTTGACAATTTTACTCAATAAGGGTTTATTTCAAATAATTAGGTTATAAACTTAATTTCATTATGGAAATAATATATAGCCGATAATTTAATATTGATTTCACCTATATATATTTTTTATGAAAGTGACTTCTAATATAATAAATTATGCTTTCTTTTTTTCTTTTGTCTTCACAGAAACTCTCCCAGCTTCAAGACTTTTGAGGAGAAAGTTGAGACTACAGTGTCTACAATCAAGGTAAGTGTGTGTGTGTGTGGGGGGGGGTGCGTGCGTGTGTTGTTCTCACTCCAAGCCATTTAAAAATGTTTAATGAATATTTTTAAATCATCAATTCATTATTTCTTAACCACCCAGAGCAACATTTGCAGAAAACATTTGAGTTCTCAAATCAGAGCATGTCTGAGAGCAGATCCATGGGAAACGTCTGAGAATACAGAAGGAACATCTCTGGAGAATTCACAGCGGGCGAGTGGGCGTGTTGATGACTGTAAACAATATCACTACTTTCTGCAGTGGAGTTATCGTCATGTCCTGCCTCCTGCTGCTGCGGCTCCACCCACAGAATGATACAGAGATATTCCTGTCGGTGTGACTCGGACAATCTCCTGCTGCCTGCATCATATGAGAGAGGCGATCTATGGAAAATGTCCTGATCCAATTTTCCTGACATTTTCCAGAGTTCATGTCTGGAAAAACTGGTCCTCTTACACACGCCTTGCAAAAGTCTGACAGTGTGGGTCTTTGTGTTTTTTGAGTGTCTGAGGTTTTTCTGCATTTCCTTTTTTTATTCTGTTTTCTAATCCCAGACAAAGGTTGGTGGTACAGGGCCCGGAGGCAGCTTTGAAGAAGTCCTCTCCTCCGCAGCGAACGCCAGCTCTCAGGACACGCCCACTAACAACTTGACGAACAGCTCTGAGAGGCAGTGTTAGAGCGTCATCCACACCACGAGGGTGGGACCTAAAACCAGGAGCTCTGTCACTGCTATGTCACAGCACTTTGTTTGTACATCTACTAAAAGCTCTGACTGAAATGTTACACAATACCTTTATTTTATCGCAAGTGTTAAGATGCTTGTTAAAAGTCTCCTAACACTAGGACGTAACTAAAGCCTAAAATCTTAAAAGCACCACAGATGTCGATCAGCTGAGGTCGAAGGGGAGAAGCAGAAGACATAGTTACAACATGATGACGTGAAATGAGGATGAGCAGTTTCCACGGCGGGTCCAGGAGGCAGAAAGGACCAAAATCCAGTGGCCAGAAAAAGTATGTGAACTGATGTGATACGTTCTTCATCTAAGTCGTGAGTATCGAATGAACATAATGTGCTTCATCTAAAAACATTTTTTGTCTCAATTGAAAACACCCAATAAACATTCACCGTGCATGAGGAAAAAGTAAGTGAACCCTCGGATTCAATAACAGGTGGAAGGAGATTTACTGTCAGACAGCCTCTCACACATACAGTAATCTTGTAATATATACTGATAAGATTGCTGATTCGTTTCATGTCATGAAGCTTGACGCTGCACAAAACTGAGTGCCCACCTAAAGAAAGAGTATCCACAGAACTCAATCATTGTATTTGCATTACATATTATATATGCATTTGTAGACAGTTTGTGCGACTGTTGACGGATGAACATCTAAACTCTTTGAGATGACCAGTTTCACTAACTCCTGACTGTGGTCACCTAATGTCGATGTCAGCAGCCTGTCATCTGCTTTTTCCAGCCTGCACTATGAATGTGCTTTGTGTTATGAGTTGATTTAAATGAAAATCGGATGATGTTTTAAGACAATTTTCCCGTACTTTGCCTCTGTGTATTTCTTCTGTCACTGAGCGCCGTGTGGTTAGGTTTATGTCTTTACCTCGTCAGTGAAAAATCCGTCAGGTTTTGAAGTCTTACAAAGATCTGAATTCAGTTTCCTTTTCTTCTTCTTCAAAAAAGGTATTAAATCAATTTTGTTTCTTGTTTGGTCCGCCTATCATTCCAAAGCTCATTCACTGTTTTTTCCGACCAAAATAAATCAACAAATATTTATAGTTTTGGGCTAAAACTAGCAAAGTTTTGACATTTTTGCTAGAAAATTAATTGATCCTCCAAATAGTTTCTTTTCGCTTCAATGGGCTATTCAATTCATCAGATAATCATTGCATTAAAGGAATGTATCGTTTTTTTTATTTGACCACTCTGCTGCTCGTCCAGGTCACATGATTTAAAATATTAATTTCAATTTTAAAAATTGCAAACGGACCTTGCCTAAGTCTGTTTAAAAAAATGTCAGGTGACTGTAAAAAAAACATTTGCTGGGGCCTGTTTGAATGCTGGATCATAATAATGACACGTATTTCTAGACTGTTCACTCACACTACATGTAGTAATACAATACAGGGCAAACAAGTCTATAGGAAGCAATGAAATGAGATGAATCTTTCATGTACAGTCAAATATGGACAAAGCACCTTTTGCTCATGAATACATGTAATGATGAAGTACAGTTTTTTTTTTTTTGTCATGATATCCACTAAAAAAATAATCTGGGTAATCACTGGAGGATATCTGATGCTGGATATAGAATGAAAAACAAACACAGTTGTACACAAACCTTTGCTCGACAAACATCTGGGGATATTCCTTGTGAAAAATAAAGATCCTTTTAACTCAGAGTCGGCAGAGAATGTTTTACAGTAGCACGTTTGAGCAAAACTGAACCGGAAATTATCCAGATAACTCGAAAAAAGCTGAAAGTTTATTTTCTGTGTCACTTGCTGCTGACTCAGGATTAGGGCTGGGCGATATGGCTGAAAACTATCACGATATAAGTGTTTCATATCGGTCGATATCGATAATTATTGATAATTTTTATGACCCAAGAAACACGAGCCAACGAGATGGCGCAACCAAACGTGATACATGATTGGCTATTAGGCGTGTCACTCCATACATTGCTAGGTACCAGAGGACGAGTGCCGGTGTAGCTAGACTCTTTGCTCCGGTTTCTTCCATCGAGGAAAGAAATTATCTAAACGTTCTATCGAACACATTTTTCATATTGATATTGATTGTGTCTATCGCGATACATATCGCTATCGTTTTATCGCCCAGCCCTACTCAGGATAGAAAATCTGAGTCATACTATACATAGTGTCACACTGTAACGGCTGCACACACACACACGCACACGCACACGCACACACACGCTGTAAGACAATCCTTGTCTGTAATGTGTCCCTGAAACCCTGCACACATTGTTACTTTGATGTGGCCCTACTAGCTCACTGCTGATTTCTAACCTTGTTTTGCAGAACTAACCTGCTAAACCCTGGCATTAATTTTAACCTATATACTATGAGAAGGTTGGCTCCACCAAAGATAAAATCAAATGTGATTGTGTTTATGCTGCCTGTCATTTTATCATACCATCTGTCATGTGTTAAAGATTTGACTTGTCCAACTTTTAAAGAACTGAAAGATTTTATTTGCTTCAAGACAAGGTCGTCAGGTTTGACCTTGGCAGACAACTGAGGTGATTTATGTCATCATTATATGAATAAATGACGGTTCACATTTTACATTTGAACATTAACGATGGATTTGAAATCAAACTGTACTTGTCATCCTTTTAAAGTTCTTTTTTACAAAAGCTTTTACTAAAACTAAAACCCAAAGACATAAACTGTGACATTCAAATATAATAAAATTGTGTTTGACATATTCCACTGTATTCATACAATTAATTGCGCACTGTTATGAATAACTGTTTGTATGGCTGATGTATCGAAATTAAAGATCATTTAAACCAAACAAAACATCAAGTGTGACAGTTTTAATAAAAAAAACACAGAACTGTGACTGAACCTGCTGATTATGATACTGTACTTTCCATGACAGCATAGATTTTACTCTGCAGCAGTGAACTCAACATCAAAAGTCACTCGACAGACACACAGACGTAAAAGAGAAGGATAAACTGTAGATGACAATTGAAATTCTTCAAATTCAGTTTCCCACTTGCGATTATGTACAGTGTCTGGTCATGTGACTCAGTTGTGTATGCTTGTACGCATGTTCTGAGTCCAGTGTCTCTGTCCCTCCAATAAGGAGGATCTTGTGTTTGTGTGTTACAGTCAGGGTGTGTGTGAAGTGTGTGTCTGTGCAGATACTACATCGGCGGTCTGCAAGTCCCCAGGACTCCTTGTGCCATCAGTTGTGGCCATGTGACGGCCTCTCTCTTTATTCAGAGAGCTGACGAGTCGGAGCACGTCCGGGTGGTCGAAACGACCTGAGAACGAAGGAAAAAATTTAAACTGGAATTATGTAAAAATGTAATTGAAGGCAACTTGCAAAATCTGAGAAATATCAATTTTCATTTTCCTGATTAGTGTGTGGACAAAAACACACGTGACTTGACGACCCAGTAAATCCAACTATATCATTCAGGAACAAAGGTTTGAATTTCCCATGACGATGGATTGTTGACTGTTTCAACGATCGAATAACTGTTGCCTAATGGCAGAAGCACGACAGAGCGCAGACTCACCGTCGGTGGAGTCAAAGAACTCCTGAAGCCTCCCGGGCGTTCCTTCCAACTCTTCGTACTCGTGAGCCTGCAGGATCATCTCCAGCAGGTCAAACTGCTTTACCAGCCTGGCCTCTGCACTGCTCTGACTTTCGTATTCCTGCAAATCAGACAATTGTGCTTGGTTATAAAAGGGGACATGAATAAGAAGCACAAACAGTATCCGTTATCTGCTGAGCAGGTTCGACTATTTACCTCCCACAGCGCATAAATCTCCTGTTTGAGGCCCTCCGGCAGAAGAGCTGTTAGATGTCTCATCGCTTCCTTAAAGAGATTTGAGGAGATTCCATTTTTTTTAAAAGCCAAACAAAGCAATGGCTGTTTTTTATTGATCCTCATTGTTCATTTGTAAAACATAATGTGGTCACACCCGATCAGGTTAACAACAAACGAGTGACTTTAACAGACTATTTTTGTGTCCAGATCTAACGCGAACGCTGCTGGTCACTTGCCTCTTCTCTCCTGTGTTTCTCTGCTTTACTGATGTTGTCTGGTGGTGCGATATCTCCCACAATACACTCCGCCATGTCGTGCACCAAAGCCAGCTTTATACACCTGAACACAGACAGATTGATTTGAGGAGTTGTTTGTAGATGTTAATAATAAATGGGACACATCAGCGGACGTCAGTAGTCAGTAGATAATAACTGACTTCATTATGCAGTGAACTTCTCTTTCCTCTGTGTGTGTGTGTGTGTGTGTGTGTCTGTGTGTGTGTGTCTGTGTGTGTTGTGTGTCCGTGTCCCACCTGTCCTTGTCCACCGCGGGGTCAGTGATGGTCAGAGACATCATGGCCATGCGGTACATGTGGTCTGACACACTCTCTGGTTTCTTCACGTCCCTGTACACCCAGCCGGTCCGCGGAACTCTCTGCAGGTAACATCACCCACAACACACAATCAGTCATCAGTTGCAAAAAAATGTATCAATAAATAAAAGAGAGAGGGAGAGGAAAACATTTGCCCTAAAATATATTTCTCACAACTTATTCCGCCACCTTAGTGAGTCTGAATTCACTGCTCAAAATCCTTGACACATTTTATTGTTTTTTGGTTCAGGTGTTGCTCTGTTGATCATACAAAAATAAAAGACCTTTGAAAAGGCTCTAGAAACAGATGGCCTGCATGTTGTACACCAAACGGTAAATAATAATAATCAAGATGAATCATCAATGGACATATGTGTTGGTTGCAGCTACAAGGAGACGCCGCATCTGCAAGGGGGAAAAGTAAAATTCAAATAAACATTTTCAATTTATCTCAATGCACTCATCCATTAAATGTCAAATAAATCATTTACAATTTTAACAGTAGCACTATTCTTATTAATGGCACATATGGCTCAGATTTTGATCGAGAAACCAGGATGATATGTGTTAGTATGTTATGTGTCAATTCGTCACAGCAAAACAGTTTGAAAGAAAACTTGAGTCTCAATACAATCAGTCCCAGATCCAGAGAATCAAGCTTGAATCAGTCAGGGTTTGTTTCTGGGGAGAGATAAAATCACCAGAAAGGCAGCTGTGTTTTGGGGAAACGTCTTACTTTGAGTTGTCCGATAAGATTCATGAATTTCAGCATGTTGCTCATGCCGGCTGTTGTCTCCATGGGGGCCGCCATTGCTGTCTGCCGTAGTATGTAGTAGTCAACGTTGCCGCTAGATGGCGGCAAAACAACCAAATGAACCTGAATGAGACGCGATAGTGGCACTAAAATATCCCGGTAAGTTTATTTATTTGTTTGTTTTTTATGTGTACGTAGATAGAATAAGTCACTCTAGATTATTCAAGCCTCACTGTGGAGAAGACATTTTAATTTATTTACAAAAAGTATTCAAGTACGGGAAAAGATATATAGATGGCAGTAGTGGGCCCAGCGACATAAGAGCGCCAAGGGAAGCCACGAAGAAGAACCGCCTCGACAGGAAGTGAGGGAAGCGGGAGATTAGAAAACGTAAACAAACCACTCGCTTCTGGCGTTAACGTCTGTTTCACGAAGGAAAAATGTTGAACAAGGCTCCAAAACTGAAAAATACTATTAGGACGAAAGCGAAGGGTGACATAAACGTGAGGCCGGCGTCTGAGGCGATGGTAGGAAACCAACGACGTGGATCGATACGAACTGTTCGCATTTGTTTGTGGCTAACGTTGCTAAAGCTAGCCACCGTTAGCCAACTTTTAATAACAAGCGTATGTCTCCCCGTGTTCTCAGATTGAGCTGCTGACGCTGGTGTTCCTGAGCAGCCTGGCGGAGGAGGCGAAGGCCAACGCGTTTGAAGAGAAGTCTGCAACGATCAGAGCTCAGCACGTCAGAGCCGTCGCCAAGGTTTGTGGAAAGACGACTCACATGTTCCCTCTGCGTCTTACTTGTGTTGACATTATTCTAAAATGTCATCTCAATAGAGCCGTGGATTGCTGATTATAAAAAATTTAACTTCACTTAGAAAAATCTATGGCGAGGGCTGCAGCTAATATTAGTAAACAATTATCACTGCAAGCTGCTCTGTAAAAAAAATACCCAGATCATTTTTGTGGGGTCTATTAAACATCCGAATATTAAGACCGCACGACCTTAGGAGATGTCTTCAGATGCTCATTTTGTCCTTTCAGTTTTCCAAAACCTCAAATTTGAGTTTTCTAAATCTGAAGATGAAAAAAAATCTCTAGATTCAGTTTCCTTTTGCAGGAGAAGAGGGACATGTTTGCGTTTTAAGAGCTTAAACTAATGACATTGTGCATTTTTGTGTGATTCATAGTTGTTTCATTACTGATGATTTTCTGATGCCTTTAAATTGCAGCTGACTTATACACAGCACCAGTTACACGTTTTGGAAAGCTTGTAGATGTAGGTGTTGTAGATGTTTTTTCTTTGGTTGAACTTGTTTTATTGGCAGAATTCAAGTGCCAGGAGCAGCCCGACATAATGTTCATTTTTCAGCTGATTTTTGCTCTTGTAGTTTATCAAACACTTTTCAGTAAGATATTTTCTCAGACAGTGTTAAGTGAGCCACTGTGCTCAATACCAACTATATCAACTATCAAAATCTTTATGAAAGGCTTCAGTAATTAGCCGGTTTCTTATGTTGTTATTAGAGTCTGATGAAGACCAGCTAATTATTATGAATGAACTTGGACTTAACTTGGAAAAAATTACAGCATAGTGTCTGAGATGCTTTATTAAAATAATCAAGATCTCTTCCTTCTTTTCAATTCAAATAAAACTCTTAGCATTTTGTCATTTCACTTCACACACATCTACCACATTTTTAATAGTTCAATTTTTATGAAATATATTCCTCATGTCCTCTTACACACTTAAATGCATAACTAGCTATTTATTTTTTTTAACCTGATCTCTTCCTGGTTTGTCTTTGTATTATTGGACAGATTCAGCACCTAGTACTTATGTCAATGTCTCCTATTGTACTGAAGCTGTAGCGTTGTCCCTCAGTTTTGCGTTGCTTTGAATAAAAGCAAAATTAGTTAATTTATAATGAAATGTGGTAGAAAGTTTTGCCTAATGTTGGAGATCATATTTCACTTCTTGAACATTTTCATCCGGAAGTAGATTTACAGAATGTTTTCCTTTCTTTTTTAGAAAATGCTGAAAAAAGCAAGAGGATGACGAAAGTGAACTACATTGTCATGGACAGCAGCAATATGTTTTTAGATATATTTTTGGTGTTTTTTAAATTATGTTTCTTGCACAAGCAAATGTCCTGTATCTATTTTCCTGTCATATTTTTTTTTGCTTTAATAAATTCTGGTGAATCTTACAATGCATCATATGTTACACATCTCAGACCCACAACTTGAAATGCTAAACATAATAATTATCATATTAATACATTCATGACTGGTGCCACTATCAGTTTGACCTTCACTATGGAGAACTGTGAAAAATTACAATGAATACACAATAGCAAAATCATTTTAATGATATCTGAATAGCTTGGAAGATTAATTTTTTACAGACAGTGAATAAGCTTTGAAGGCCAAGCTGCGGATGGTTTCAGGGTTCATTTTACTTTCAGATCTTTTCACCCGCTATCTCACTCTGTCTATCATCCGTCATGCTTGGTTGCATGCTCTGCAGCCTCTTCGCTGAGGAGTGTGGGCTCCTCCTTCCAAATTCCTCACTTCTTCATGCTGTAAAGATTATCTGTGGGCTCAGATGCTATCCTGCTCATTCCTTAGCACTACGTGGTCCTTCACGGCGAGACTTCTGTGGGTTCTTAGGCGTGCAAGCTAGTGGAAAGGTCACAGTGAGGTTGTTAAATTGCTCAATGATCGTACATAATTTTTTTTTACCTACCTGTCAACACATCTTTTGCTCCACCAGGGCCTTGACAGCAGCTGTTGATCTCAAGGATGTTTCTGGTTTGTATTATAGTGGATTCACATTTCATTGACTTAACTTTTTAGAGTGTGGGTCAGTTTGAAAACATCACAGTGCTTCAAAAAAATAAAAGGCAGAAGCTACAACTTTGTGCTTGACATTAGAAATTTAGACAGTTTATTGTGAACATGATAACAGGTATGTGTCCATGTGCTTTACATTAGTATTCACCTGTCTTTGCTTGATGTTCTCATTCTTCATCATTTCACGCGTTCGCCTCATTGTTATGGCAGTGGAGACATTCCACGGCCTCCGATGGTTGTTTTCCTCAAGAAGCTGATCCGGCACCCCGGCGAGTGTAGCCATGTCATGTTTATGTTCCCAGTCAGGTTGAGGCGATGTTACTGGGTTTGTGGAGCTCCACCCCACTGACCTTTGACCCCTGACACCTCTCTCTCGCAGTCTCTAACCTGCAATTCTGCTCGACTCACATTGTTGCTATCACAGAGCCCTGTGATGATATCTTTACATACATTTTCTAATCTTAAAACAACAGTTTGAACGGTGTCCTGTCAAATCTTTAGCTGGACTAGAGTTTTCTCTAGGCTGCTGTTCCTCTAGGGGGAATCGAGAAACACACTTGCTTTATTGAAATAAAGAAGCAGCCCAGCCTCGCTTTTGCCTCGCCCGTTCGGTGCGAGTGTGTGCGCTCGTGTCTGAGCACCTGTTGACAATTTAAGCCAGCCGGCGTAGCCCTGTCCAGCTCCTCTGTCTGGTGCTGCGCCTTTTAGCTCTGTCTGTCTCAAATAAATCAGCATCAGTGTTAAAAAATCCCACTGCAAAGATCCCGCCGATTCCTCCATTGACAATTTTGCAGACAAGCCAAAAAGCAAGAAGAGTCCATTTTGGCAGCGGCGTTATTATGATAACTCACTGTTCCGTTCCTAATAAGGAGCACATGGTTTGCAAGTGTGTTACTGTTTAATTCTTTTCTGCAGTCCAAAAACAATATAACTTATTTAGAAATAAACAAAAGGCATATCAATAAATTCAGCCTTTTTAACAAATCGGGGAATTGTTGACACTAACAACTGAAAGGCTCTGAAAATATTGTGGACTGAAGCACAGACAAAACACTTTCATCACATTCCAGAGGTTTTGTGGGAATCGCCAGACCTTCCCCGACACCTCTGCTTCTCTAGTTTTGTTTTTCTCATTGAGAAGTACTGTAGTCACATCACCCCTGCTTTTTTTCTTTTCCCAAACCCAAGTCTGGGAATTGCAGTATTTTTTTTCCTTTTCTGCAGTGTAAGTTTTTGTTTTTGCTTTTCCTCTGTAATTCCATCATCGTGACTTCATCCACCCTGTGTGGGAAGACTTTGAGAAGCTGGTGTTGATGTTGCAGTGACATGCTTCGAAAACAGGCTCCTGTCACTTTATTTTATACGGAACCAAATGAGAAAGTTTTGTTTTCACAGTCGCACACTAACCACATGTGCTGTTAGATTAACCAGAGAGGTTCGTCTGTGCATCACGCCAGATTGTAGCAGGTTTACTTCTTTGAGGCTTTTAGTGTTTGGCACAAATGTGTCCTTTGAAAAGCAAATGAAATGTCAAAATAAACAATTTTTTTCGAATACTTTTCATTCTGAAATAGCCAAATATTTCATTGAGGATTTTGAACTGCAGTTGACATTATGTCGTACAATGAAATTCAAAATAGCTAAAGACCATCCATCACACATTTTAATGCATCTAAAAGATAACATTTACTGTAATAAAATTGCGCATACACATCTATGTACACGTGTTAAACTCTTTTCTTTTTTCTCATGTTCAGCTCTGCACCGTGAAGGTCAAACATCCGAGTGAAGTAAAATTAAGCAAAACACTTTTGAGTGGAGAGAGACAAAAAAGCACGCAGAATTGTAAGATCGGATAAATATTAAATAAAGGAGTAAGGTATGTCATCATGCAGAAAATACAGTATTATAAGAGAAAGACACTCTGGATGTGATCACGGATCAGGAGGAGGGTGGAGAAAGAAGGGCCGCGCAGGAAAGGAAGGTGGGAGTGTGTGTGTGTGTGTGGGTGGGATACAGAGACTGGCTCACAGCAGCTTACCCAAACTTTACATTAGCTCTGCGTTGCGACTGTCATATGATGGTTTCTCTTCTGCTTGCATTCTTCGTGGCATTCTGCTGGCTTGAGTGATTGCTTGGAATGCACATGGGGTTTTTCCTCTGGAAAATATTTTTGCATTCGACTGCTGTCTTACCAAGATTGGAGTCTTCTTCATGGGTCCAGGTGAATGAATTTGGTGGAGAAATTCACAGATTGTTATTGCTTTTATTATTATTTTTAAATGTACACCCTGGGATTTGGGATGTGAGCCGAGGTGTGGACTGGATCAATGCCGTGCTGAAGGGGACGTGAAGGAAAATGCGGATACCATTACTAATTTGGATTCTGCACTCCGTGAATATTACAAAAGGCCTCGATAACACAAAGATACCACGACACAGACGTAAGTATTCAAGCACAGCTTGTCATTTCCACCTCTTTAATACCAACTCTTTGATATGACTTGTGTGAAATGTTCCTTATCTTCCCCCGTTTTTCTTGGAGAGAAAGTAGCCGCAATACATGTGGAGCCAATGAGTGTGTTCTTTCAGCTTTTAGAGGAACAGTGTGGTCATAGATTTCCATCGGTTTTTACCCACTGCACGCCACAGAATTCAAAGCTTGACTCTGTTCTCATGAACCCAAGTTGCCTGTAGAATTTCATACTGTGATTGGATCAGAGAGTTGTTCATTTGCACATTGCATACCTGCAGAAAATATTTGTGTCCAACCCATAACAGGTAGCTCTCCGGTCAGCAGACTCTGTCCAGCAGGTTGTGCGTCATGCTCGGCCCTGAATGGCTGCCTGTCCTGTAAACCTCGGCTCTTCTTCCACCTGGAGCTGGATGGGATGAGGCAGAGGAGCGCCTGTCTGTCCTCCTGTCCCCGGGGTCACTACGGCAAGCGCTCTCCACACATCAGCATCTGTGCCAGTAGGTACCAATGAACACATGTAGGAAAATCTTGAATGAGAAAAGTTAAATATGTCTGATTTTAATTGAACCAACACATGGGATTACAATGGTAGACAGCTTTGTTGCTTATTAGTTTTTAGATGAGCATACAACTGTGGCTGTCTCACCTGGTGTAGAGACCTTTGTGAATTGAGATGCATTCAGTCTTTGCGAAGGAAAGGAAATGGAGAGCTACATATTTTGGTGCCCTGACGCAGTGTTGGCTCTGCTCTGACTGAGGTTCACTCCCATTGCAGGGTGCAAAGAGGACTGCGCCTTCTGTTTCAGCGAAAATTTCTGCACTCGTTGTCACCCGGGCAACTTTCTGTTCCGTGGCAAATGTGGAAATAGCTGTCCAAAGGGGCTGACGGCAAACACAGCACTGCGAGAGTGCACAGGTGAGACACTGTCGCTGCGGCGTGTTATTAGTGTTCTGCCATGATGACAGGAAAATACAGCACATTGTAAGTTGTCTGCGTGCCCCTGTCCCAGAATGCCCCGTAGGCTGTGAGGTGTGTGTGACGAGGGACGTGTGTGTGAGGTGTAGAGCAGATCTGTACTTTCTCCACGGGCGGTGCCACCTTACCTGCCCAAGTGGATCTGAACCTGATGCACAACTCATGCAGTGCATCCCCCAAGGTGAGGGATGTTCCCTGGCTTTAACATCAAACATATATTTTCTGCCATCTTCCATTTTTATCTCAATCCACCCATTTTCTTATTAACCGTGTACTGTCTCCTCTAGTGCACAGTGAGGTTGGGGAGTGGACAGAGTGGGGTCCATGTATTCGCAAAAGGAGCATGCGGGCCTACAGGAGGGAGGAGGAGACACGCACCCAACAAGTTCTGCAGTCCCAAAGTGTCTATGGTGACCGCTGCCCCCGCGTGTCCGAGATCAGGAAGTGTGTCATCAATAAGAGACACAGTCCAAGTGGGTCGTAAGGATCTTGGGGAGAGTTCCCACACATTTGTTATTGGCTGGTTATTAAAATATGGAAATTTATTATGGAAAGTAAACAAAAGGGTTGCGTGGTTCTGATGATCTTTGATACAAGTCCTGTAAATTCAACACTTTTGCCTTATCTGAACTCTCACTGAGTCAGAGACATTTCATATGTAATCATATGCTAATTTGACACCACTGGTGTCCAGCTATCGTAAACTTTCTTTTATACACTTATTGCCTGATGTGACTGTGGCTAGTTGTTTTGTTCTTTTAAGAACTCATGCACACTGTTTTCCTGCTTGTAAATAAAATGTTTTAA
The DNA here is from genome assembly GCF_022379125.1 of Scophthalmus maximus. Taxonomy (NCBI): domain Eukaryota; kingdom Metazoa; phylum Chordata; class Actinopteri; order Pleuronectiformes; family Scophthalmidae; genus Scophthalmus; species Scophthalmus maximus. The sequence continues at coordinate 9,368,056 of NC_061532.1, forward strand.
GAAACGGTTTTGACCCTCAGCTCTTAATGAAAAAAAATCCCACGCCAATACATTAAAAACATAAAGTAATGCAATTACACAGGATATTTTAATTCCTATGTAATAACGCCACAGCTTCCATGTATAACAGACGATGAGGACTAAACCCCTGAACATGAGCAAATACTACGAATAGAATAAAAAAAGGTAATTATGTTTAATACAAAACATATGGGTGCATAAACAAAATGTACTGTGTATATATATAGAGAGAGAGATTTAAAAAATCTGTAATAATATAAATAATGATCAGATATTTGAGTATATGTTGCAGGCCTACAATTTGGATCTTGCAAAGAAATACACGTGACCCATGGGAGGAAAGAATGAAGAATTTTGAATTGAATTTAATACAGCTTATGACATAAGTCTGAGTGGGAAAGTGGTCCCAGCTTTAGATGGGAACGCTTTCTTTCTCGTTTTCTTTCTTTCCTCTTTGAAACTCGCGTCTGTTTTGCTTTTCCTTTTTAAAGCCACCAGATCTACAGAGCATGTAGATGGGCGGTGGAGGAGGGGCGAGGCGCATCCGGGCGCTGTGAAGTCGCTCGGCCACAGCTGTGCAGTCACCTGTCACTCGTGTCCGCCAGTGTAAACTAAACATAAATGCGGCTTCATAGAAACACGTCGCGCCTGCACGTCTTTAAAGAGATCTCCTAGAGGTAACGTATGCTGCTGCTGCTGCTGTTGTTGTCCGCGCCAATGGAGGAGTTACACTTGGCAGGAAACGCTCTGACGCCTAGCGGGCTAGCTACACATGCTACAACCCTGACTGCGTCGTGAACGTTAGCCCTGATGTTCGGTGAACGCTCGACCTTCAGTGAGAGGTGGTGTTAGTTACAGAGATATTTTCACCTCATACAGACCCGCCACTGACACCAGTGTATGTGGAATATAAACCGAAGTAGCAGCTAGCGCAGGTAGCACGTTAGCAAGTCAGCTAACGTTAGCATAACCTAGTTGAGGGGAGCTGTGACACTGAGGGGGGGGGGGGCGGGGCTTTGTTGTGCTGCTCGTTACAGTAGACAGCTGTTTGTTTGTGTCAGACACTTCGTGATATAGCAGTCCTTTTTTTTTCATTTCAATGTAAGTGGATGGAAACTGAAAGCATAACTCCGCTGTGTTGGTGCACGAGGGCGTGTCTGAGACTGTCCACGGGAGCCGCGCATTGCAAGGTGGGATCAGCGCGTTCTCGTGTGACAGTCGCCGAGACAGTAAATCATATGTTAATCGGCACAGCAGACGATGAGCCGTTACACCTCTGTGTTTCTGTCCGCAGCATGGCAGGTCGTGGAGAGACCGACTGTCCGCTGAGTGCCCTGGCGCCCGCCAAGCTCATAGAGGAAGTGGGAGAAACGTGTGCCACAGACTCCTCCGCCACCCTGGACTGTGCCATCTGCCTGCAGAGCTGCATCCACCCGGTGCGCCTCCCGTGCCTCCACGTCTTCTGCTTCCTGTGTGTGAAAGGCGCCTCCTGGCACAGCAAGCGCTGTGCGCTCTGCCGACAGGAAGTGCCGGAGGACTTCCTGGAGCGGCCGGTGCTCCTCTCGCCCGAGGAGCTGAAGGCCGCTGCTGCGGGGGGGAACAGGAGTGGAGGGACGGGCGGCGGCTCCAATGCGTGGTACTACGAGGGGCGCAACGGTTGGTGGCAGTACGATGAGAGGACCAGCCGTGAGCTGGAGGAGGCCTTCGCCAGGGGCAAGAAGAGCACGGAGATGCTGATCGCGGGGTTCCTTTATGTGGCCGACCTGGAGAACATGGTGCAGTACCGACGGAATGAGCACGGCCGCCGGCGCAAGATAAAGCGGGACGCTGTAGACATCCCCAAGAAGGGTGTGGCGGGACTGAGGTTAGACCCTGAACCTGCTGCACCCACCACGGCTCTACCAGTTGTCACCGAAACCGCAACAGAACGCGTCAGCTCAGCTGACGGATCGGACACCGCAGGCCAGTCACAGGCTTCGTCGTTTGGGATTTTGTCCCTTCCCCCCGTGAGACCTCCAACACTCCTCGGCCGCCCTCTCACCAATCCTCTCTCTCCCTCGCTCACAGCGATGGAAGAGTCTTTCTCCCAGTTCCTGATTAGCCAACCAGAGGGGGAGGAGGTGGAAGGAGACGACGAGCTCCACACATACGAGTGTGCGTCCGGCAACAGCGAGAGTGACGAGGAGAGGGAGATCGAGAGAGGGAGAGCAGGATCCCCACTACGGAGAAGACATAGACAAAGACCACTGAGAGAGAGCCAGCCGGCCAGGATGCCTCCCAGGGGTGGGCCCTCCAACTCTTTGATCAGTCTCCGCTCACGTAGTCCCGACGGACAGTGCACTGTGACAGAGGTGTGACTGCAAACTGAACAGTTTTGTCTGTCCTCCGAATAACAGACCTTAAACTATTATCAGTTTCGCAAAAAAAACAAAACTATTATGTACCTTGTAAAGGTCTCTTAAAATGGATAAACCCATTTATTGTAGTGAAACATCTGTCACTGGGTGGATTGACCCCCATGGATAATGTGCCACATATGATCCTAAAATGCAACTCACTAGTTGTTATATCAGAAAAAAATTCTTGTTATTCAAACAGTCTCCATCTAGTTGATTATAATCACCCTTTCTTTCCAACCTGCAGGTCTAGAAAGGTAACCAGCAGTAGCAGCCATGGCAGAGGGTCACTCCCGGGTGCTTGGATGTTAGTTTGATGGCTCTTTGCACTGCTAATATTTTTCAGTTTTTACTACCTGTCAAGACTGTCAAGGTTACTCTGTTGGACCTTTAACACTTCTCTTTGCTTTTAGTTAAATACTTTTTTCAGCCAGCAATAAGAGGCAATGCTAGTCATGCAAATCTCTCAGCAACTGTCAGACTGTCAAATCTACCATCCGTCACAGCGTATACATTGGTTTGTGACGGCGCAATACAACAAAACTACTCCCCTATGTTCCCTTATCTGCAGCAACTGAATGATTGATTGTTTTATTCTTCTCTTTCGGAGCGATAGTATAAAAAATCTAGCTTCGATGTAGCACCTTACGTACCAGTTGCAGCTGGTTAAAAACGGCTCTTCCCGCTTTGCTGATTTGGTTTATTGAAGTAATGAAGTTTAAATCAGGACCTAATAATCAACTATTTAAACTGAAGTTTGTGTGGGTATATGTGTGTTTACGAAGGAGACGCTGTGTTTTCTTTCTTTTAGTGTAAAAGTCTTGTTTTAATAATGACCTGTTTGTTTTGTGTTGATGTTGGGTGCTAAAAAGCTACTGGCAAGAACCACTGGAAAGCATTTGGCTATATATACGTAGAGAGAGACATTTGGATTTCTATTTCTTGTCGCAGTACTCTCGATAGGGCCGCTATCTACGCACTGACGTTGACATGTACTTGGACCAGCACTCGCTGTCCCCACACGCTCCGTCTTCTCCTCCTTTCGCTCCAGCTGCTAATATTTTAACTGTGAACTCGTCATAGTTGGTGTCTTCAGTCCTCTGTCTCTGTGGCGTGGCCCCTGTGGTGGTGGTGTTGTCGAGTTATTAAAAGTGTGTATGTGTGACTTAAACTCTCATGTCTGTTTTTTTTTTTATGTTGATGAACACGCAGTGGATTATGTGACGGAACGATGGCAAGACTGAAAACAGAAGTGGCACTGATCCATTAGCCTGTTTGCAATGTGCGTCCAGGTTTTCATCCCAATGCAGTGAGCCTGAAGAGTCCACAGGATGGAGCTGCTGCGCAGATGAAATAGTCCTTCAGCCCGCCTGTTGTTGTGGGACCTTCAACTGGCTGCAGAGAGGTTGGGCTGCTGTCGAAAAAAATCAAAAAAATGGACTGAGAACTCCAGTCAAAACAAACAGGTTGGTGTGGGGCTAAAGGTTACACATGTTGTTGTGTTCACAGTCCATAACTGTTAACATGATTTACTTTGTTAATTAAGTTGTTCCTGAAGTTAGAACATTGCCAAGAGCCTCTCAGCAAGAAAGCAAATAATAATCCCAAAATGTCAAATTATTTCTTCTAAAAATTATCTTCAACAGTTGGCTTCTTAAGTTATATTAATGTTTAGAAGATTCCTCACAGAAAGACAACCAGAATATTAAAATCTGTAGAGATTAAGTGATGGCCACTAAAATTTCAAAGGGATGTTTGTGACTTTGAGACTTAATTTTTGTTACCAAAAAAAATGGCTGCCACTAATGCTGCTGAGCCAGCTGAAGAAAACCACAGACTCCTTGTGTGCAGTCCCACCGTGACTTGAATAAGAAACGACGCTCAATGAGCCAGACTTTGGCTGTGTGCCTTTACAGAGATGCAGTAGAACTGTGATCATGGTGTCCAAATGTCGACTGGCAAAAAAATGTTTCTGCTTTTGAAATTTTGGGAATAATTTACATATATAAACTGCTCATATTCGTGCGTCAACACTGGCGACAGCCGCAGCTGGAGACATTATGTCTTCATTTTGTTGCTCTATGCCTGCACGTGATGTCTCAGGAACGCCATGAGGGAATGTTTTGGTGGTCAACGGTCGTTGTAATTTTACAAAACCTGTTTTTGGCCTCATGAACGCAATATCTCACGAACACCGCAGGGGAATCCCTACACATTTGGCAGAAACGTTCGCTTGGACTCGAGGTGAAAGAAAGTTAAAAATCCTGGATTCCCGTCTCTTAATCTACATCTGCACCGAAATCGAATAGATTCTTCCCAGGCCGAGGCCCCATCCCTCCACCAAGTTTGGTGGAAATCAGTTTAGTGGTTTTTACAAAATCCTAACAAAGTAACAAACCAACCAGTCCTTCGTTAGGCTCAGCAATCCCCCTCGCAGTGATGAAGAATCGGGGAAAAAAATATTATTAAAAAATAATAATAAAAATTCTTGCATCCAGATCTGGCTCTGGATCCCTACCAAAATGTAATTACCTGTTACATGGCAGAGACCTATCTTTGATTGAAAAAGAAAAAAAATGTTCACATAAATCTGTTCATAACTTTTTGAGTAATCCTGCTAACAGACAAACAAAACAGACAGACAAACTGAACCAATCACTGAACCTCCTTGGTGGAGGTAATTATGACGAACTTCAACCCAAATGACTAATAGGATACATGTGAACTTCTCTGTAGCTTCTGCAGGAACAAACAGTTTGATGGTGAAAGTTTTTATTATATTAACTACCCTCTTGTGCATCAGTCAAAATGTCATTCATAACAATATGTGGGATCTTTTGCCGTTACGGAATTTGGCTGCAGTGCTGTAGCTGCACGCTGGACTTTTTACAGATATATCAGTAATACGCACGGTCTCAGCTGGCCTGTTGTATATTTAATGGACAGATTTATATGTCCTGGAAACAGAGACTGTATTTAGATTGAATAAGTATGGAGCAGAGTTTTTTGGGGGTGACGTACAGGGACGCGTGCGTGCGTGCGCATGCGTGCGTGTGTGTGCGTGCGTGCGTGCGCGCGCGGGGTCATGACTACTTGTGGTCTTGGCATCCACTATATGATAGGGCCGGACATAGTTTCCCTGCTGGACAGACAGGCAGGTAGACAGCACTATTATGTTTTCAGACACATTCCTGCACTTGAACTCCCTCAGACATTCTTATCATATCCCTGTCAAAGGCCCACTATAGCTTAACTCTCTTCACACTACACAAAATAGACCTTGTCCACAATCCCTCCACAAATAGTCCCGTCATACCCACAACTCTCGCCACACCGAGGCCCACAGTGGGTATTGTTGTTGTGTGGATCATGCATGACCTTGTTATTGTTGAGTTCGGTTGACTGGTGGTGTCAATAAGTATGTGTGGTCTTATAAAAGTGTTTCACAACTGACATATACATACAGTATCTGTGTATGTATAATAGTGCTGATGTATTGTTATGAGAACCATAAGTATTTGGGTGATATCCAGCAGCTGCGCAGGTTGATTTACACATTCATGTACAATATGTCATCAGTATTTCTAACAATAATGCTGGGATTCACAGACGGAGTATCTCACTCACACAGGAGCCAGGGATGACCTCACTCCTACTGTAACCATCATCGACCTCACTCCATTAGAGCCTATCAAGTGACACACCTCACTAACCCTGGTGCTACTGATCCATTTATAACGGCGACGCGTCACATCATTAGAGTCAATATTTTGTATATACTCCATTTCTAAACATAGTACCGTAGCATTGTGAAGTATTTAGACACTAGAAAAGGAAGAGTGCCCAGAGGGGCCACTTTGTCACTGAGTTAGAAGTTAGAAGTTAGTCTGCAATTGCCAGAATTTTGGGCCAACCATTCATGCTGCACATGTCATTTTCCTCCTAGGTGTCATCTGTTTGTTGGGGGGAATTAAGGAAGTAAGGTCAGTGTTATTTTACTATTGCTATATTCAAATGATGTGTCTAATGATTTTGTCTGTTTGAATCAAAGGTTGCTATGAATGTTTACGTCTTGTCATTAGCAATTTAATGGTATGATAACGGGTTATAACTGCCAATGGTGGAATCAGAGATGTTGGTGGGGCACAGTTTTTCAAATTCTAACAGAGCATATTCATTATATAGATGTCATAGTGGCATCTTTTTATTTAATTCTGTGAAGAGGGGAAGAAAATGAATACATTTAGCAATATGTAAAACAATTCCTTTAAAAAGAGCATAAGTAAATCTGTAAACAGTGGCTAGATCATAGACCGTGTATCAAAATGGACGTAGTCACTGGGTCCAGAAAATGAGGCCAATGCGGTCGTGCCTAAAAATGGTATTCTCTGGAATGACCAGCAGAGGGCGACTCTACTGGTTGCAAAATGAAGTCTGTTTCTTTAGAAGTCTATGAGAAAGTGACTATTACTCACCTGATTTATAACCTCAGTAAACATTGTCGTGAGGAGTATATGGTTCAATCTCTGGTTTAAGTCTTCTCCGGTACAGAATGATGTTCATTTTGTAAATTGTGGTCTAACAATTTGGACTGGATACGGGAATAATGACAACAAAATTGGCCGGAGAGTCCAACCAGAGGATGACCTGCAATAGCTTTTATGATTACCTGACTTCTCTCCTAATTTGTCCAACTGTTTGCTTTGACATTTGGCCTCAGCTGTACATTGTATTCAAAGCAAATTAGCAAATGTTAGCATGCTAACGTGGATATGGTAAACATCACCCACTTAACCCCAGCATGTTAGCATGCTGGTGTTTGCTTTGTAGCCACTAGTACGGCAACGCAACTTTATTCCTCTGAGCTGTGTGCATTGGCCACAGGCCAAACGGTAGGCCACCTGGTCGCTCCCAGGTGACCGCTCCATTAAATTAAATTAAAATTGGTCATTTGTCACACGATAAATAGACCACTATAGTCACCTCTGCCGGGCAACACCAGCTAATCCCACGAGAACACCCCTCTCTTGTTTTGAAAGGCGAGCCTCGCGGGTCGACTTTCAAAGGGGAGATATTTGGGCCCCATTCTATTTTCATGGAGAGGTCTGGAATTCTCAAGAACCCTTTAGGGCCCTCCTGGCTGTCCTTGATGGCCCCATCTCTCGTACCGCCGCACTCATCATCCGGCATTTGAGATGGCCATTTCAATGGACGGACGCCGGCACACTGACAGTTCGGACAGGTGGACGAAGACAGAGCGAGCTGTATCGAGACCTTGTGACACTCCCTGCCGGTCCAACAGATGGAACGTTTTGTACTTTGTATATAAAGTGCATGAAAAATGGAAGTGCAGAGTGGTGGGAATTAAAAGTACACATGGGGGCTGGCCATTGAATCCATAATTTAAGATGTCAACACCCCCAGGGGATGCTTAGAAAAGTCAGAAAATGCTCTTAGGAAATGTTATAGACAAAGTTGTTTGAGAGTAGGCTCTTAGGTATTATTTAATTGTCACATACAGAAAGACAGGACTCGATTCTGGTAATGTCTGAGGTGCCTTAAATATTGATTCGTCTGCATCGAAGTTGTGTCCTAAGCTTCTAAAAGTACATTCAACACTAACAGATCATGATAAAACAGGTGTCCATCCTCCCAGCTTGTATATGAAACTGTGCACTCACATGTCTGGTGCAGGTGGATGCCATCCAGGGGGCCATCCTTTTAAAGAGTGAAGAAAAATGCAAACACTGTAGAACTTGGAAGTACAATAAAATGCATGTTGTTTGAGACATGCAAACTTCTTTGGTCTGTTAAGTTTTAACGAGAGAATTCGTAGAACACAATGCAAAGAGAAGGCCCGGAGAAGCATGTAAAACAGCTGTAAAACATCTCTGTTTCAGGTCGCCTGTCCCTCTAATGTTTAACCTTTTGAACAGGGTGGTCCGGCCCCTCCTTCATCCACATTTCTTATGAGACATGCACACATACACAGTAATACAAGTGGTTGTTAACCATCTATTTTCAGTTCGTCGCAGTAGCAACTGACACATGCTGAGGATGTTAGTGCGGACCTCCAAGCCCTGCTCCAATGAATGAGAGGCTTGTCCGGGCAGAGTAGCGGCCTAGGGGGCAGAGGGCACAGGACATGGGACAGGTGTGTGTGGGAGAGAAGAGGCAGGAAGTGGTGTGAGATTCGCACATGCCTCAGACGGTCAAGAAGACATTATGTCAGCCACCAGAAGCTCATTCAGACAGATGTAACGCTCATTTTCACACATGCATGGAAGATACAGTATATCCAGCTTGTCGTGAATAGAGGCTCTCAAGTCTGCCTAGCAACTAGGGCAGGAACTTTCGATGTACAGAGCTAAACGAGGCCAGTTAAGGCCTATATGTGAATGCAATATTATCATACATTACTAAAAAAACCATTTTATTTAAAACTGATAAGATAATACTCATCAAAGAATTAAAAAATCTACATAATGTAAACAAAAATACTGTTTTAATTCATAAAACAAGTAAAGCATCATGCCCCCTCCAATGCCCTTTTGTCACATCAAAAACATTTCTGTGACGCTATATATATATATCAAAAATTGCAATAATAAACTGTAAAAACAAATGTTTTAACAAAATACCTTGATTCAGATAAAAAGCTACAGAGGCCTATAATGGACACTTTTGTACTAATTTATTCTCAAGAATGATCTTAGAGTTACAGACTTTCTTTCTCATTGTAAAATTTTTCTTGCCATGCCTTAAAAACCATGTAGTATTTTCTCAAATACAATTCATAAATATAATACTCAAATTTTGTCACCTCAAATTGAGTTGTTTTTTTTGTCAGAAGAGGTCTAAATTCAGTCTGGATTTGAACTGACACCTTCATGCACGTGTATACACACATGCACACATATTTAAAGCACTCACTATTGTAACTCATTCAATATCAGCACCCTTAGCACGATCAAAGCCACGAAAACAGATGCTGCTGGAACCTAGATGTCATAAATAAGCATGAAGTGTATATAGAGCAGTGTGGACATGTAATGGTACATCTTCATGCTCAATGTGTGTATATTGTGTGGGTGTGAAGACACCATCATAGCGCCGGCATACAGAAGCATTTCAAGGAAAGTTGTTTGACTCGAAAGAATCCTGGAAGTCTTCCTTGCTGATGCACAATCTTTTTGTTGGGGATCGGAGTGGCTGTGACAACTTGGCCTGCTGACGTCAGGGGAGCCATGGCTACAGTTCAGCTGTCTGTTCTTGTGTTCTCCTTCTTACTGTCTGTCATCTGTCTCTCTCAGCTCTCATGAAAAGCCTGTCCAGCGGAGAACATGCTGTGCCAAGCGCCGTCACACAGTGTCGGCCTGTGAGGAGTGTCAGGGAGGTAAGCAGGGGAAAGGGAAGTAACGCGAAGAGGGTAAATGTCTCCTTTTTCATACTTTATTCTGTGGACCTCAAGGGGAACAGTCTGGCCTGACACAGCGGCCTGGCGAGGACAGAGGAGTGATGGCCAACGAGATGCCTTGTTAAAATACCTTCATGTAGCTCGTGGAGGTGCCAACTTGTAAGATGGGCTCTCATTTACACACACACACACACACACACACACACACACACACACACACAGTGTGGCAAACAGCCCTGGAATCAGAATCACGCTTTGTCACTTACAAAAAATTAAAGAAATTGCCTAAAGCCAATGGTCTGTCTCTAAGGGAGCAATTCAGAATAAATTCCCAATTTGATATTCCATATATGATATTTGATTGGGAGACTATAACAGCCCTGGGCAAGATAAAAGAAACAGAGAGACAGAGAGAGGAACCAACACCTCCTCTCTCTCACTCTTTATTTATAACCCCAAAGAGGGGTAAGGCTGATCATTTCAGGCTAAGATTTCTGGCACCAAAACACACGTCACGCTTGCTATTTCTGTCTGATGTGCTACATAGCACTGAGAGCTTGGGTGACAGGGCTGAAGCATCATGGGGCCGAGGGACTTCCGTACACCAAACCCAGCCTTTACATTACATTTCACACTTTAGCTGCACTACTGCCAGGAGATAGTGTGTATGTATATGCGTGGCATAGCATGCACATACAGTGCACATGTGCTGTGCTATAACTGACATTTTGTTCTCTCTGTGTGTGTGTGTGTGTGTGTGTGTGTGTGTGTGTGTGTGTGTGTGTGTGTGTGTGTGTGTGTGTGTGTGTGTGTGTGTGTGTGTGTGTGTGTGTGTGTGTGTGTGTGTGTGTGTGTGTGTGTGTGTGTGTGTGTGTGAGAGCGCGCGTGTCCACACCTTCCACAGAGAAGGAGGTGTCAGGGAAGCCGAAGGTTGTCGGTGCAGAGGCGAGAAACACAGAGCATGAAACTGATCCGTCACGGTGCACACACACTGGATATCCTGGTAACGATGGGTAGCATAACTTCTCCTGTGCCAACACTGCGGTGTTAATGTACAGCAAATTAAGCGTGGCAAATGTTGTATTTTCTTTTAAATTAAATCTATATAATTCAAGTGCTGTATCACGTATAAGCCTCAACAATCACAGTAATAAGAGAACTATGTGTAGGTTGACACATCACGCAGCTCCTCAGGTTGTGTTTGAACCAGCCGGTGTGTTGGAGTTGGGGAACACGGCTCATCCGCAATGGCAACACTACGTGGGCTGCCACAGCACTGACATGCAGGGAGTCGCTGGTGTCCAATATCCTTAGGGATGACCTGCAGCAAATCATCAACACCCTGAAACATGGGCCGTCATTCATAGAACAGAACAATGCAATGCTGCGATGGACAGAGACAGAGTCTTCGTGTCAAAGCACTGTCATATTTATTACCAAGAAAAAAAAAATACATTAAAGGCATATCATAGTCATTTTTTTCCACAGCTGGCATTTGAACATCTTAAATATATCACTTTGACAATATGATACAGTAAAACACACTTGTTGTTGACAGTTAGCAGGTTGCTGCTTGGAGCACAGTTGCAAATTAATCCACTCCCCACCGGTTGCCACGCTGAATCAAATTCAGCGTGGCAACCCTGAGGATTAAACACATGAGCATGCACCCCCATTCTAGGGCTGCATGCTAAATCTCTTTATACTCAGAACTCCTTAAAATACAATACAATAGAGGAGAAAGGTGGATAAGGGGGGCGGGACTGTTGGCTAACGTCAGGCACAGAAGAAGCAAAAAGCCACAGCAACACTGGAGAATGTCATGGATGTGGTTTATCTTGAACACGGCATCAAGATGAAATGAAGCACTTCTCAGCCACTCTCGTAAAGCACATTACCGGAACAGTTCTGGCTATTTACATAGAGGGTGTTGGGTGGGAACCACAGGAGGGGTTTCCCTGGGGAGGGATCAAGCATTACTGAAATGGGACAGTATCACATAATGACCGTCTCAGTCTGAAGAGAGTAGGAGATGAGCGGCCGATGCCTCGGGGCTGGACTTGGGGTTCTGGTCATGGGGCTTGGGGAACGATACACTGGGCCCGACGGGGCGCTGATCCTGGCAGTTGGGGTGTGGCTGGACCACCTGGATGGAGGTCGCTGGTTGGCTGGCCGTGCAGGACGAGAGAAGCTCCTCCTCGCTTCTACTGGCGACGACGCGGCTGGATTTACCTGCACAGAAACACGTGAGCATTTATGTGCTGCATTAGTTGCTTTTTACGAAATGTAGAAATGAAGCTCCTGAGTTTGGACTTTAAATCCACTGATGAACCTACCTGCTGTGGCTCCTGTCTGTGAGCTGCGTGACCCGTTCTGGGACTGGAGCTGAACTCATGTTCGATGTCCAGCATGTCCAGCAGCTCAATAAGTCCTTCATCCCTCACTCGGCCACAACCTGGCAACTCCTGCCCCGATAACCCAGCCCTCTGAATCCTCTGAGATCCAGAGGGAGCACTTGGCACCCTAGAGTCCATTTTGTGCTCCAGATGTTGGGGTGCAGCCTTCCTTCTTCCATCTCTGTCCGCCCCACTGTTTGTCCTGGGTCTAATCTTTGGGCTGCCCGCCACGTGTGATCTCCTCTGGGACTGCTGAGGACTGGGCTGCGAACCTTTAGGGCCACTGTAGCCTCCTCTCTGATCTTTGTGGTACTGTCTACCAGAGTCTGACACTAACCCCCTCTCTTGGCTGAGCTCTATCTCTGCTGTCAGCACATCAGAATCTGCTTGGCATTTCTGGGTGGGCATACGTGCGGGCGCCCTGCCGGCGACTGCAGTGGCTCCCAGAGCTCTGCGCTGACAGCCCGGGGTGGGGCACTTTGGCTCCAGGGCCAAACCCTGAGGGGTCACCACCCCTGTCTCAGTGAGCATTTTGCCCTCGTTTTCCTGCAGCATGGCGCCAAACTTCCTGAGAACGGAGGGGCTGCTGCACTTTTTGTCTCCGAGGACGCCTGGACTGAAGGACTTTCTGTCCAGAGCGGGAGATTCAACAGTCTTAGCTGGGTGCTGGGAGTGTGGCTGTACAGCAGGAGAATCCCTTTGTGCGAGAGGGGGCTTGGCACCTGTGTTTTCTTTGTTGGGGGAGCTCTTCGTGTGAGACACATGGTTCTTTCTGTTTTCAGTCTGCTCAAAACTGTCCCGAAGCTGCTCATGACCAAACCTATTTGGAAGATGAACATGAAAACAAAACAAATTATTCACAAAGAATAAGCTTGTCATTTTATGAAATCTTTAACAATGTAGCTCCGATAAGAATCCGCTTACCCGTCATTTTCATATCTTCTTCTGACCTCAGGGATGTCCTGACTCACTTTGATTGTGTCACTGAAGTGCTAAGAGATAAAACAGAAAAAAAGGCCATATCAACCACTGCTTATTATAGGTTTAAATCGCCTCTTCAGGATTACTGGCAGGGTTTCTCTTTCTGTTCCTCACCAAACCTGAGCATCAACAGACCCTCGATCATTGCTCGATATAGCACGGCTGCTGATCTACTGCACTTTAATGTTGCCAGTGGCACATGGCATTTCATGTGGACCAGGAAGCAGTTTAACGTCTTGGCTCTCTTCTAAAACGCTCGGTCAGGAGTTAGGAATGTTCAAGAGTAGGGAAGAAGTATGTGAAACTAACTCCTATCTGGTAACCTGTCTGTGTGGGCAGACATGAAGGAACCAGCTTACTGTAATCAATATGTTCCTGACTAAACTGCGTAGCATGTCCCCTTATCTGATTTCTTCAGATGTGCGAATGCCAAAAGAATGAGGCATAAGTCGGGGGAAATGATCAGAAATGCTTTTCCTTCACTCACCACGTGGCGAGGTCCGTTCGTCTTCCGGCTCATTTGTTTCCCCTGTTCCAAGTAATCCTGCAGTAGGTCTCCGATCTCTGAGCTGGTGTGGCGGTAACTGTAGCCATTCTGATGACTCACGGGGAAGCTGTAGCCATTAGCGTTGTAGTTACAGGCGTTACTATAGTCATGTGGCACCGTCACGGTTCCAGGGCGACTGTTGCTGTGATGGCCGGGCACAAAAAGGCTGTTGCCATGGTGCCCAAGGCCACACTCCAGCTCGCCGCCATTCTTCTGGTTGTCAGGAGCGACATCGTTTGCTCCTCTGCGGGCCTGAACGTCATTGTACAACTGGAAAATGAAAGCAGAACAAAACATTGGCCACTTCCTGCTAATTTCCTGCCAATTGGATGCATTCTTCCTAACTAGCTGTATGTACTTTTTCCAGCACATATTGTACGTATTGTGTTTACACAGCAAAAACGATTGCACAACCTAATCTATATTTATGGTCAGCACATGCTATTCCACTTAGCATGAGCATCTGTTTCCCATCACAACCTTTGATACTTCCTTTAGTATCCACTTTCAGGACCGTGTGTGTGTGTGTGTGTGTGTGTGTGTGTGTGAGGTGTTTTCAGCCTGTCTGTCAGCACATCACAGTTTAATTAGCTTGTTAACATTTGTCTGTATCATTGCTCTAACAAGGCCACAAGGTTGAGTGAGTCCATGAGCTGCTGGCAGTTTATAATGGAACACACACACACACACACACACACACACACACACACACGTTACACAAATGAACACACATTCTAAGCACTACGGAAGCAAATGGGGACAAAACCATTAGCATGTTGGCACACACCAGTATTATGTGTGAGACAAAACAGTGTCATGTTGTCGAATCACTGTTAAACCAAACTCTTTAATATGAATCCTAGTTATTTTAAGCAGCTGAATTTCGGGGAAAAACCTATTTTCTAAAATGTTTAATCCCCTTCACTGTCCCAAACTGTCCGCTAATTGATAATAAGTGTACACTGCAAAGCTCCAGCTGCTGTGGTTAATGTGTGTGTGTGTGTGTGTGTGTGTGTGTGTGTGTGTGTGTGTGTGTGTGTGTGTGTGTGTGTGTGTGTGTGTGTGTGTGTGTGTGTGTGTGTGTGTGTGTGTGTGTGTGTGTGTGTGTGTGTGTGTGTGTGTGTGTGTTTGTGTGTTTGTGTGTTTGTTTTTTTGTTTGTTGTCGGCCATCTAGAGCAAACTGCAGCTTGAGATCACGCTTTCATCTCTACCTCTTCGATTTTCCTCTGGATGTCCTGCAGCTGGTCCTCCCACTCCTGCATCTCCGAGTCAAAGTTGTCCATCAGCTCGGGCCTCTCTTGTCCCCAGCCCCGCCCCCTGTGCTCCAGCCCACGCTCCAGATCAATGGCTGCCATGACGCAGGCTGCGAAAATATCTAGAGGCCTTTTTAAATGGCAATTTCCGCTTTCTCTTGTCTCACTTTTCTGTCAGAGGTCACAGCGGGGGTTAGCGGCGCCGGGCGGAAGGATCGATGACCTTGAAACACTAAAGACCAATCCATGGAAGAGAGAGAAAAAGGTTTGTTAATTGTTGGCATCCTTTTTAAAGTGCAAAACAGACCTTATGCTTTCAGATCTTTCCTATGTATGTCTGCATCATAGAAGCACAATTTTAGTTTTGAAATACCACTTGGTCAGTTGCTTCAACCTATTCAAACATAAAACAAACTACGATACCAGTGGCAATGACACCTAAGGTTGAATTGAAGCAAGCAAAACCCTTTTGTCCAAATCTACAGGCATGTAAGCCTACATATGCAGCACGTGTTGACAACTGTTGCATGACCGCACTGCCGAGCGTTTAAACTCCTGGTCACTTTGACCTCCAGCCTGCCTCTGTCACGCCTCGCGACATGGGAAGAAGAAAAATTTCGAGCATGGACAAGGGGGGGTGGCCGCTTCCTCGGAACCTGACCCATTGGTGGACACGTGGCATCAGTTGGTTTTGCATGAAGGCATGTCGCTGTAACTGAAGCTGCACCCACATTTCAGACCCACTTGACTTGGCTTTGATTTAAGGACAATCAGACTAATGACTTGCAATACAATACGCTGGTGATATCCTGTGATGTGCTGGTATGGTCCTGTAATTTTTTTAATGTTACATGTTGGGTCGCCTTTCTGTTGCACAGCTGCACAAAGATTTCACGTGAGGGCACTGAATTAACAAAGGTGTGGCTTCAAAATGAACTTGCATTTTCTTTGTAGATGCCAAATAGAGGCTGTTGACTGCTACAAGAATCTGACATCTGTTAAAAAAAATGCAGCGTTCAACATCAATTGTCTTCACCACGCACCTTAATATGTATGTAACCTAGGTTCAGGTGATAAAATAACATACTTACTTAACCATCAGACCCAGTAAATGTGGCCTGATCAACATTCATTAATGGCATGTTGGGGTCGTGTCCCAACAGGGGTGACTAATTGCCTCACCTCCTATCAAGTTAACTTAAGACCGCCCAGGCTCTGTTGTTATCATCGGATATGACAAGTATCCTGGTAGAAAGTGCCCGAATGTACCAGTGAGAGTGGAGATATTAATAATCCAGTAACTCTGCATAGTAATCTGGCTGCGTTGCCTGTACGTGTGGGGACCGGGATAGAAGGAGCGAATGTGTGTCAGAGGCAAAGAAGCAAACAACACAACACAAATCAGGAAAAACACTTCACACTACACATTACAAATAAGTAAAATCAACTTTCTTATGAATAACCTTTAACATAACAACAGTGGATTTGCTTGGGCAGCGCCGGGTTGTTTCTATTCATGTCATATTTGAAGCCACTCTATTCATGTATACAATCAGAAATTCAAATTGCACAAATAATAAACAACCATATCCTTACCTTGCTCTCTACACAGACGTCGCTCTGCGCTCCTCTATTAAATCCCCCGGATGGTCTAGTCCGTGCGCGCTGTGCGCTCTGGCGACTCCAAACGGCTCGTGAAGTCCCGTCCCTCCGGTGCTTCCCCCCTCGCCTTTTCCTCCGCGGTGTTACGTTAAAAAAGGAAAACCTGGACTGGATTTGCAGGCCCCCCTCTCCTGCTCCTCGTCACGCCTCGGTTGTCGAGGTTAAGTCAGGAGCGTTGGGGGTATACAACTTCTGTTCCAGCCGGGGGCACCCTGCGCCTTTATACCGCTCCCCAGTGTTTATGTGAGCGCGCCATTGGAGGCGGCATCGAATATCATAATGTCAAATTTATTCCAGCATTTGAAGTCTCGATGGGACAACTGTCGTCACCGGCATCCTGGCTATAATTACCGGGGCTCACGGAGAGAGGGAAAGTGTTTACATAGCTATTTCAGCTGCTGCGCCCTCTCGTCCAATGGGCTTCTCTGTTGCTACTCTGCTTTAGGATGCTTGGGCAGATTTCGTCTTGTGACCAGGCTCCGCTGTAAATCATTTTCCCCAAACGATGCCAAATAGGTGTGTGTGTGTGTGTGACACACTGTGTAATAATGTGTCACAGTCAATAATATCTTTATTGAAGATAGTCGTGAAAAAAGGGGGCCTGGCATGTTTGTCGAGCATTGAAAGTCTTCTTTTTTTTAGTTCTTGATATCATTTTTAGCAAACATCAGCATTTAATATTTAATTTAACATTTAATTATTTTATGAAATGTACTGGAAAATGAGATTCACGTCATATAATCAATACAGGCTTTGCATACCTCCTCTCATTTGCAAATGTGCAAAAGAGCAAAAAGAGTGTGAAATCTCATACAATGTTCGGGAGTAACCCGAACCCGTGACTGTGTTCTTGACTCATCCTGCTGCAGTGACGTCTGAAGACAGTTGCTACTGTTTATCTGCCACGCCATCAATTACTAATCGGTGGTCCTGTTGGGAATTCTTGGGCCCCCGGACACTAGCTGACATTTGGCACTCGACATGGTCATCAGCATTCCTTCCAGTTTGAAGCCCACTGGATCATCGCCATCGTCCCCTCCACCTGTTGTGTTCCCTAATACGTAGGCAAATCAGGAGTTAAGGAGAGGGATAAAAACAAACTTCATCCTTACTTCCCCCTTCAGACAGGAACAGCAGGATGGCACAGCAAGAGTCATCCTGAAAAACAGAGAGGACACAATTGCCGTCATATTGCACATGGGAAAACATATTATAAATATATCTTGTGACCTTAAAGCTCAATGTTAACCCAGTTTGACCCTCAACTCCTGAAACGAGCAGGTTCATCTTTGTTTACACTTGACCATTCTTTCCCATATCAGATCATTTATTGTTGACTGTATTATTTTTGTATTGGAAAACTGAATATATTATGTGAAGACATTATTCAAACACATTATAATGGTCATTACTATCTCAGTTTGAAGGGTCCACCAACTTTCCTGGCTTCCTACCACATCTCACGGTGCTCCTCAGCAACAGAGGCTGGCTGGTGTCCAGTTCCCTGCTGGCTTCAGGTAAAGGTAAGATCCACAACACTAGTGCGATCCCGCCCTGTCTGTTGTATCGTCTGGCTAACTGTTTCCCCATTTTTCCACTCTAAATGGTAAAATAAACTAATCCTCTGCTGGCTCTAGTTTCACATCTTTGAACTTATGTAATCAAAGCAATCTATAGTTATTCAAACAGACATATTTTTGAATCCTGAAACAAATCCTGACACATATGTGCAACAATGGAACCTTTTAAGTTTAATGGTTTAAGTATGTATTTCACATTGTAACTCACCTTCTCAAGGGACTGATACAGACAGTGATGTGTTATGGGTAATGTAAACTCCAGTGTTGAACCTTGCCACAGCTCCTTGAGTGTGAGCGCAGCCGCGGCAGGTGCTGAGCTTTTTTTCTGTGCTTTAGGTTACCTTGGCAACAAATGATGTGGGGGGGGGGAAGGAAATCAACAGAGCAACAAAACAAACATGGAATTATGCAATAAAGGGAGATGCACGTCACAGAACGAAGAAAAGAGTGAAAAGAAAGACGAGTTTAAAGATGGTGGCGTAAGAGAGCGATGAGAATAACACGAGTATGAGGATGAGCAAAATGATGGGCTGGAACATCTGGGTGACAAACCATAACAGATGAGGCAAAAGGAGGTTGAATTAGGTGAGAAAGAGAAGGAAGCAGAGTCAGCATTAAACTGTGAGACATAAGCCACCATGAAACTCATTGACATCTTTAGTCTTTCTCTCACCGACAGTGGCTCCTCTGTGTCTCTGTCCTCCAGCCTCGGCACTTCCAGTTTGTCTATAAAGGCCTGCAGCTCTTTCCTGAAGGCCTTCATCTGAGCGTTAATGCGATACAGCAGCTCATGTTCCCTTATCCTGGTCCCATCATCCTCTGCCCCCTCCTCCCCTCCTCTCCCGAGCATCAGGTCGCCATTAGAAACGAAAACCCTCGCCTCGGAGATGATGGTGGCCGTGTCGGCGATGAGCCGGTCGATGGTCCGGACAAGCCTCTCCGCCTCCACTCTGATGTCGATCAATTGCTGCCTGTCTCGCAGGCTGCACCGGCCACCAGGCAAGAAGCGGGCGAGGGCAGAGGAGGCGGCGGCGCCCTCGGGCCCGGTGGGGGTGTAGAGGCCACGTGTGGGCGTCAGACAACGGCTGCTGCCGTTATTGTTTCTGACCTCATCCGAGTCACTTTCCCCGCCCACAGGGCCCTCGCGTTTGCGGTGCGGTGGCAGCAGGCGGGAGGAGGAGGAGTCTTCGTCGCTCTCGCGGCGGCCACTTGTTGCACCGCCGGCGTCGCTCTCTGCGTCGCTGTCCCGTGGGCTGGGCCGCAGGGAGAGATGGGAGGCCAGGTCATAACGCTGCATGTTGGAGAGGAGCACGCGGTTCTCGTACTGCAGCTGCATTACCTGCGGAAAGACAAAGGAATGTACAGTAATTACATTTTCTGATCAAACTTTTACAAAATTACACAAAACTGATGACATTACATCAGCTTCAGATGAACTTTGGACACTGAACATCAAATCATGGTCAATATAATTATACCTTTCCACTTAGGTCATTAATCTGTAGCCTTGCTGCCTTCAGCTCCTCCTGCAGAGCTTCAACCTTCGCTCCGTCAATCCCTGCACCTCCTCCTCCGTGCCTGCCGCCTCCCTCGTGGGTTCCTGCTTTGAACCGTAACTTGTTCAGCTCTGTGGTCACCCTCGTGTTCTGCTCCTCGGCGTCGGCCAGGTTCCTCCTGAGCAGCTCTGCCTCGTCCTCCACCAACTGCAGCTGCTGTCGAAGCTCCGTCAGGTCATCCCCCAGGCCTCGCCCTGTGCCCGGCCCGCCCATCGCTCCACACTCAGAGCTGCCCGCTCCTTCTCCTTCACCACGGAGGTCATCGAGCTCGGCCCTCAGGCCTCGGTTCTCAACCTGTGGGCAAGAGGGAGGGTGGCTTAAAAATCACATAAACGCCACTCAAAAATCCCACGCAGCATTGTCTGCTCTTACCTCCAGCTCAACAATCTTCCTCCCCAGGATGTTGGCCTCTTCCTCCACCAGGCGGAGCCGTAGCTTCAGCTCTGACTCGCGGGTGGTGGGTGGCCCCCCGGCCTCTCCTTTGGGATGGGTGCTGTCCAGTTCTCCATAGAAGGAGCGGTACTTCTGCAGCTCTTGCTCCAATCTGTCCTTCTCCTTGTCAATCTTGGCGGTCTTCTTTCTCATGAGCACGGCCTCCTCTTTGATGAATGCTAGCTGGCACTTCAGGTCCTCGTTGTCCTCCTGGAGCAAAGAGAGTAAATACGAATGGGTATTTTAAGTCATAAAGGGTAAAACTTAATCCTAAAGTACAGAGGGTTCGCTCTCTGCAATAAGACGTGAAGACGGAAGGATTTAAGATTAAAGAAAGGATTTTTGTACCACAGCGTTCTGAGCCAAAACGATATCTCTCATTGGACCAAGAGGACGTTGGATATCCAATAACTCTAAAGTAACTTCTGAAGGCCTTCAAAGCTTTCATTTAAATATACTTTTCTTTCCTCAGTCGCTTTGGCCTGTTGTAGCCTGATGAGAAAAGCAGTCTGACTTCAGTACATTACATAACCATGTGAGCTAAATCCGCAGGAACTATGTATTAAATTAACTCTTATTCACATACTGGATATCCACAGCAAAATGTCACAAATCTGGCCAAGACATAAGATGTTACATATTTCTTTTACTTCTATTACTTTGGACAATGCAAGCAAGAAAAACTACAACAACCATAATGACAAAAGTATTTCTTTATTTGTAATAACGTCTCACCTCAGTGGGAGTCTGTGCTGCTTTCTTGTCAGTCTTCTGGATGTCTTTGCTTCCTCTCCTCTTCTGAGACTATTGGAGGAGAGTAAACTGAAAAATTAGAGTTTGATTTCCCACGTTTTTTTTTAGTATATGTGATTTGGTTTACAGCTTTTTTTGTGTGTGACGGAATGAATAATAGTTCACCGTCTGTCTGTGGGATAGCTGCGACCTCACTGATAAGGTAAACAGCTACAACAAAGAGCCAGTGTCTCTGTGTCCCGTGGTCATATACCCTCTGTTAGTGGGACAGAGGTTATAGGGATATACAGCACAAGTCTTTGCCTGTGTGAGAACATTTGTACGGTGGCCCAGAAGTGTCGAACAGAATACAAAAGTGACGACACAAATTCAAAAGTCACACCACAGCGGGAGGTAGAGAACAACGAAGGTTGGTTCAAATCGGTTGCCGTGGCGATGTGCACGCGGACAATGAATGAATGTACTGAACTACGATTGCTATCGCTATGTGATTGTCACTAATGAGCAATGTTGTTCATACTTATGTTCTCTGCCGTCTAATGTTAGGCTATGATGAAGCCAGCTACGGGTATGTTAACATAAGCATCACATTGTGAGTCAATCAGATAGATTGGATAGTGATCCAAGCTACATCCATGTATGGAGACATGGCGGTATTAGGGCTGATTCACACAACACTTCAGATGAGTGTTGCTTGACAGAATTTCACCCGTCACATTTGCTTCTCACATCATGTAGTGCCAACGTCTGTTGTCTCTCACTAATCGAGCATCCTTAAACTGCGTCTGCCTCGGACAACTGGATCCCCTGAACCTTCTCCCAGCAGCCCATCAGACTGTAGCTACAGAGCAGCACATCGATTTCAGTTACTGTGTTGTCGTCGTAAATGGATGTGCTGTGGAATGGATGTGGGTGAATGTTTAGTTACCTCTTTGGTTTTGTCTAGTTCGTTCTGCAGAGCTTGTTTGGTCACTTCCACCTCTATGAGTTTTTGTCTCAGTTTTTCATTCTCCTCTTCCGTCTTGGTGCGTTTCTCCTCCACCTTTTCCAGCTCGTGGTGCAGCCTCACAGACACGTCCTTCGCCACCTGCACATATAGTGATGTCATTTAATTGGAAACTTCGTGGTAACACCGTTCTGAAATGATGTGTGCACCAGTAAATGCAAAGGACTTCAATTACTCTCTTTTTTTAATGCAATGTGACACATCCTTGGTACAAAAAATAAAACTACATTAAAACAGACACACAGAGTCTCGCCGCTTCCCCTCCCCTCCCCTCCCCTCCCCTCCTCTCCACCTTCAGGTCCTGCTCCAGACTCCTGAGCAGCTCCTCATCAATCTCCCCCGTCTGGGCGTAGCGCAGCCTCTTCCTCTCCGCCTTCCGCAGACGATACTGCAGGATCCGGCAGTTTTTATTGGCTCTCTCCAGCTCACGCCTCATCTCCTGCAGCTGACAAGTGTCCTCCTCGTAGAAAGTGTCTCTCATCTCGTCCATCTCGGTCCTCATCTCCTCAATCTCGCACTGGTGGATCCACAGCAAAGATAACAGTTTGTGTCAAAATTACGTTAACTGTCATTATTTGAGTTTAAGAGCAGCTGCGGACCATTTCTACTGGATGGCAGCGGCATGATTTTATTTTGTCAAAATGTGTTGCACATATATTTCCTGCAAATTTCAACATGTCACACACATGCAAATGCCAATCCCTGATACTGGCTCTGTTGGTGGCCTCTTCTGAACACATCATTGATTCCAACAGATCAATACCGGCACAATTAGCTCTGTATACAGCCAGTGTGTTTCCCCAGTTTTAGGTCCTATGTTTTATAATCCTGGTGAGAACATGGAGATGGAGGATGGACACACAAATCAACTGGTGTGTATTTGTATCTTTCAGTCAGTTATGATCGAACCCAAGATTGGTTTCCTGTCAATCTAATTTGGCCTACAACCCTGGTGAGGTGACACATCCACTATATTTTATATAATATACATTTGTGAACAACTCCAAGCTGATGAGCACCGGTCCATAAGCCAAAAAATGATCAGCAACAAACCTTGAGATCCTCATTTTCATCCAGCAGTCTCTCCATCTCGTCCTCGAAGGCCTGGTCCTGCTGTGTCACGGACTCCGCCTCTGTCGCCTCCGCAGCCGGCTCCAGCTCTCCCCGCGCGGCCTCCTCGCCCGCGCCCATGGTTTCCGCCCTGGTTTGCATCCTCGCACCGCTCCTCTTCAGTTTCTTGTGCAGATGGAAGTGGATCAGTTCAGCCTGCAAGCATCCTCCGCTCCACAAACCCAAGCCGAGGCCCGCTCCGCAGCCCACGGCTCCGCCGCCTCTGCCCCGGTGGCTGCTGCCCTCTTCTCCGGGGCTCACCCCCCCCGAGAGGGAAGCCGCCAACAGACGCTGGATGGGGTCGCTTTTAAAGCAGGGTAGGCGCAAAGCGGAGCGACGGGCCGGTGCTGATGAATCCGTGGGATTTTCCCCGACAGCATCCGCCCTGTTTGGTCCGACTACAGCAGCTTCAGCACCATCCGGCTGAACAGCTGCCGCGCCGCGGCCCCTGGGCCCCCTCTCCTCTCCGTCCGCGGCCCTCAGGCTCTCCGTCACCCCGACGTCCCGGCTCCTTCCCGCGGTAAGAGGAGACCCGCACCTGTCTGGGTGTCTGGGGGTTCGCTTGGTTGCCCCTTCCTGGGCTGTAGCCGGCGACGGAGCCCGGTGCTGCTGCCTCCTCCTCCTCCTCCTCCTCCTCCTCCCTGCGTTACTGTCTGGTGATGATGCTGACGATGATGGCGGATCTGCAGCGCCGCTGGCGGCAGGCTTCATCCTCTGCTCCGTACAGAATGGACCCCAGACAAGTAGGTTACAACAGAGAAAAACAAAAGGAAGTTACTGACACTTTTTATAAATACACATCTTTCATTAATTTAATCCTCATGATCCATCACGCCAATAAACAGACATGTTAAATCTGGAAGATTGATTCCAGCAGATGAACCACTAGATGACGCTTCTGCCCAGGACTTTCTCTCTCCTGTGCTCCTCCTGACCCGTGGCATAACTTTACAAGGGAGACTGTGTAGGCCTGCTTGTTTTTTCTCCAGATCCATTAATGATGGTCTGTATAGCCTACATGACCGACATTCAGGATTATAAAAAGATATAAATAATAAAATAAAAAGAGGCATATTCACCGAGAGCTTCTCATAATGGCCGTGTCCTTACCGCAGCATCATGAGGAGTTGCTGACACGGGGCACCACCAGGCACTGCAGGGGCACGGGCCATATGACGTAGGGATGTACGTCAAACCAGGAAGTACCCCACCCCCCACCACCCCATATAGTCAATTACACTGATCCACAAACAGCAGTTATTAAGCGTTTGTATTAGTTTTCTGAACACTTCCGCATTTAGTCTGCAGAATATTATTTAGACTATGAATGTTTTATAACCGACCGATTTCTTTCTCATTTCTTTAAACTAATGAATTCATGATTTATTCTTGTTTGGGACGGCTGCAGGTAAAATACTATCCACAGAAAAGTTACTGGAAATTTCAGCAACAACTTTTGACTTTCATTGGTATGTGATGTTTGGTTGCGGCGGTTGTTATGACAACAGCAAAGCGCAGGGACATTTTTTTTGTCTAACTATTACTTCCAATGTCAAAAATGAATTCTGCAACTGGACTTTAGGTTTGCAGTCTAAGGAAGATAATAAAAAATGTAAGAAAAAGCCATCACTGCTTCGTCTTAAGTTTAATGTAAATGAGCTTTTCTTGTTTGGAGAGGGGTTGACATCAGTTGTCTCTTAACAATATTGAGCTTCAACGTTCTCATCTGTGCAGATACAGTTTTAAAGTCTTGCTCTCCTTGCAGGCATCACAACAGTTTTCCTCATCTCATCTGTACCTGACTCACAGACGTAAGGCAGCAATTGCATCCAGGGCCAGCAGAGGGTGCTCTCCACGTGTGAAACCGGCCTGGGCACAAGTTCTGAAGGCAATCTGTCCCACACAGACGGGGGGAGCAGGTAAAACGCTGACTGTTTCCACTCTGTGTGGCTAGAATGAGCTCCTTAGTCATATAATTGCTAATGAGATGAGTGAGTGACGGGTCGGGTTTGCGAGGGTTTAACCCAGGCAAACTGACCCTTCACCCTCCAACAGACCGGCCCCCTCAGAAGACTGGATGGTCTGTCGACTGTCAATCGGATACCAGGCCTATACTGTATATAGTGTGTGCCACATTATTGAAGACAATGACAGAATGACATGTTTGACATGCAAATGTGTGCCAAAAGTGCATGGTTTTTGTGTGTGCGTATATATATATATATATATATATATATATATATTTTATGTGCACATGTTCCTACAGTAACAGGGATGCAGGCAGGTTATTGTGACCTCTGCCAAACGCCTTTGATAGAAAAGCCTTGGTCCTCTGCAATCCTCTTAGTCCCTGGCTTAGATCCCTCTGTGTCCCCGAGGAGGACAAATACACCTCATCTCACTGATCTTATCCAGTCAATCATTCGCATCTTCTCCTTCCATCTCCATCGTGGGTGGAAACAGAGACAGGTGGTGGTGCATCAGGATGAGACGGAGCAGCATAAAGTGCATGCACAACAGGGTGTATAGGGAGATGTGGCAAAAGTGTGTGAGTGAAGGAAGTGAATCCAAGGTTCTTTGGCCTGAGACGTGAGGTATCAGGAATAACAGAATGAGCATGATAGTGGATGAATAATTGATGTCTCATGCCATTAGTGAATCCACAATATGGTCAAAGAGCGATGGTGTTTGTCCCAGTGAAGGAAAAAAAAAAACAGATGGCAAAGTGTGTGAAAGAAAAATGATTTGTACAATTTGGAATTGAAATTAGTCATGTAATGTCACTGCTTCTTGTAAAAAATCACTCAAATTCACTCATCTTTGAACATTCAGGACTCATTATTTGTCCGCCTTTCATCACACAAAGTGTAGTAATTCGAATAACTCAACTCTGTATCAAAGCCAAACGTTAACTAATCCAAGCAATTTGAGAGCAGTAGCAACCTGGTGGCAGATTAGTGGAGGCTTCTCTTCCAGTGACCTGCTTTCCTGGGTAACTCATGGAGTGACGTGGAAATAAGCTCTTTTGCACCTAAAGCCAATTTACCCCCAAAGATTAGGGCAGATCTGTCTGGACAAGCCAAAGAAACAGCCTACCTCTCACACACACATACACAGGGCCGCGCAGACGCACACACACACACACACACGCGCGCGCGCCTTTAATAGCTCCTTACATCCTTCAGATCCCAGGATGGAAGGAAGGAAGATGAAGGAGTAATGGGAGTGAGGAGGAGAAGAAGAAAAGGGGAAATATCTCGGATTGAATTTGTTGAGTGCAAAGTTGCTTGTAGCGTTAAAGTAGTTGATTTGCACATTCATAGTCACTGCTCACACAAAAACTAACACAAAGACACACAAACGTTGTTTATGGGGCGCTGGTCTTTATTTCAGTTGTGCAGCCAGAATCTGATTCACTGTAATTCTAAATTACCATTTTTTTCCATTAAAAAAAGAAAAAAAGAAAGAGGATCAGAATGAGTTTCCCTTCAGTCCTACGTGGCAGTGAGATATACCGAGCTGAACTTCAAGCTCTTGTTCTTGCACCTCAGCTACATTGCACAACAAAAAGAAATAAATAATAAGGGACCCACAAAAAACATGTATCGTAACAAAGATACCCACAAATTTGCATAAATCCTAAAAGAAACTACTGCCCCCTCCCCTTTAACGAGTTTTTTAAAATTCACAATGAGCACAAAGAGAACGGCATGTCATCATGGAAATGCAGCAAAGTTATATCAGTGTGACACAGCACAGAAATGTAAAGTCCATGACATGTTGGACCGGTGGCAGACATGAGAATTTTGTAACGTTTTTCTTTTGTTTTGTTTTTTAATCACTTACCTTGTTCATCTCTAAGTATTTCGTAAACACGTACTTTCCCCTGAAGCCACGGAAAAGTATTTGGTATAAACCTCTGCATGTTCTTTTGTTGGTCGTCGTTAAAACCATTAAAACTCTCTTAGAGCACTAGAAAAACAATTCAGCATATTTAAGACTATTTAAGCTTCCAGTTAAAACAATATTGGAATCCAGAGTACAAAAGTTGGAGGTGAAGTTTGGTCGACAAGTTAGTGGATGCTGAGCAGGTTGTAGGTCATTTTAACATTTTGGTCCTATCGTGGTCCAGAACACAGTTGGACAGACGAGCACAGAGCCTATGTGATCAGCATTTTGCTTTTCTTGATTAAAAATCAAAAATGTTATGGAGAAAACCAACACCGCCCCCACCTCCACCTTCCTCTCAAAACCAGAACCCATTACAGACACAAATACACAGCTCTACCCATTCACTTCCTCAAGTTGGTCGTCTGGTTTGAACGGCTTATTCCCTCCTCCTCCGGCCCTTAAAACAACTTCTCTTTATCACCAAGCACGCCCCTCTTCCTCCTTCACTCCCTTTTCGCTCTTCCTTTCTTTTGCCTTTTCCCGTTATCCTCCACTTCTTCCACTTTGCTATGACCGTTAGTTACCATAGAAGTGCCGTTTGCCACGTGCTTGCCTCCCTTCTGCGAGAAGGATGGTTTGCCCCGGTAGGCGTGGTAGTAGAAGTTGGCGAAGAGGATGATGAAGGTGACGGCGTAGCCAATCAGGGCCCACTGCATCCAGCAGGGGAACGGGCAGCCGGTGTAGAGGGAGTGGCCGGCGTGGCCGATGGTCACGTGGAACTGGATCTGTTGAAGACATAAAATGACAAAAAAACTGAATAACTTTGCAAAACAACAAGACATTCCTTATAATGTATGAACATGAAATACCTTTTCATATAGGTCAACATATTAAAATAAATAGAAATCACAAACTAAGAATTGTCTTAACCGCTTCTCCTCTTCTGCTAAAATCGGTGTTATTTTAACGACGATATTTCATAAAATGTTTTAACGTCTTCCCAAAAAAACCGTCTGCAACTTTCTTTTTTTACAACACCAACAAACACACAGTAATACCCACCATCTGAATAATAGTGAGGTACTTCTTCCACCAGAGGTACTTCTGCATGTGAGGTCCCAGTGCCGCCAGGCCGTAGTAGCCGTACATGATGACGTGGATGAAAGAGTTGATGGTTGCCCCAAAACATGCTGTGGAAGAAGTTAGGTTTGTATCAGATGTGATAGTTGTCATGTTATCTATTGTAAAAAATATAGTATCTAAGAAATTGATTAATTTTTCCTCATTTATTCATCCTTTCCCCACCTTGTCCGCCGGGGACCCACTTGATGCCAATCCACCAGAGGATGAACATGGTGCAGTGGTGGTAGACGTGGAGGAAGCTGACCTGGGTGACCTTCTTCCTCAGGATGAAAAAGGCTGTATCCAAGAATTCCACTCCTTTGGAGATGTAGTACCACCAAAGAGCCGAGGCTATCTAAAGACATAAAAACGGAGGAGAAGAGTGAATTACCGCTGCGCACTCTGGTGGACCTTGGACACCGACACCACTGTGTACGATGGCGTCTTCGATATATGACCGCTTAAGTCTGTTAAATGCAATTTGCAGACATTTCACCTCCCACTCCTGTAGTTAAGTCTAATTCCGGTCCTGTCAAATTAAGCACCGCTAGTGATTAGCCCACTGCAGAGAGCGGTTTTCCAGCTGTTCTTTTTTCTTCATTAAAGAAAAGAAAAGTAAAGCAACAACCAAAGGAGCAAATCTCTTGCCTGACGTCTGTAAATCTGTTGTTCTAACAGTGCAGTGCGCAGCAGAGATCACTTATTCAAGACTGGATAGGACGACAATGAACTGATCTCGGTGAGTGGAAATTCATTTCAGAGTTTGATCATAAAAGTATGTGGGGAGATCTTTCACCCAGACATATTACAGATCTTTTTCTGTAATATGTTTCCAGTTGCCAGTTTCCAAATGTAACCCCTGTCTGACGCGCACACACACACACACACACACACACACACACACACACACACACACACACACACATGCACCCAGTAAAGAAGGCTGCTCTCTAAGCCATGGCACCCTGGCATCACTTATCTCTTAGTAATGCCATCATTAAAGAGGAAGGCCTGACATGGGGGCGGAGTTTTAAGGGTGGCAAGACCAATGAGTCCCGCCTCTCTGAGTGCAGGGCCACGTCCTCTTTGTCCTGAAATCACTAGAGGTGTTAACTTTTACCTCTAAATCCTCCCCCTGTTAAAGTTAATGCACCGACGTTGACACAGAAATAGCACAAAACGTAGGATTAGAGAATCATTCTATCTGAGAAAACTCTGTCGCTTCCTTTGCGATTAGCAAATGTAAAAAGCACTTTTTTTTCAAATGAATGCCATATTCTTAAGATACGTTGGGTTTCTGTGAACAGAGGCGTGGGAATATGTGCACCGCTTCAGTTTGGTGATGTGGGTGTGGGAGGGAGTGAGCTCACCCTGACTTCGTTGACATCGTTTGAGTAGTTGACAGGCTGACAGAGGTAGCTGTACCCGGCTGCTCTGGTGCCTATTAGGAGCTGAGGAGAAACCACAGAGTCGCGACCAAAGGTTGAGAGGGAGCAGGTTACATTGCATTTTCAAACAAGCAAGGTGAAAACACAAAAGGATGCCTGCAACAGTTAGTTTTTTCATGAACATACCCCCCCATACCCTGACAGTCGCCGGTGGCATGTTGTACGATGCCTTCGCTTATGTAGAACATGCAACATGCTAAATGTGTATGATTAACGACATGAAACAAAAGAAAAAAGGCCACAGAAAAGAAGAAGGAGCTGCTGCTTCTAAGTGGAAAAGGATTACATTCAGCATTGTCTGACTTGTCGTGCAGATGTTGTTATTCCACTACAATGTGGCAGAGGAGCTTAAGTTAAAACAGCTTCTCTACATAAGCAAGTGAAATACATTTTTTCCATATTTTTGAGAATTAAAGTCAGACACCGAACTCACTGTTTGACCTGCAGTGTTTATCTTATAGTTATTTAAGAATCATGACAGCCATGTCCCACCAACCAGTCCTGCATGTCGTATGTTGCACTCATCGGCAGGCGGATTCATCCATTCTCACGTGTCTCTTCTTTTTGTATTCGCAGTGGCACTGACCTCTTTGGCGATGTAGAAGTTGAGCACCACCATGCTGAAGTTGTAGACTATGAGAGTCCTCCTCAGCGTGTAGGGCTGGCGGTCCTGCATGTATCTAGGCCCCGCCCACAGGAAGAGCAGGTACAGGCAGCTGATGGCCAGTGTGGGGCAGGGAGATGACATCATCGGCCAATTCTCCACCCTCTTGTCTGGAGGAAGAAAAGAAAAAAACAGGTGGGAAATAATCAAAGAATTAAAGCGTATTTCTAACAGTTAAACCTACATAAACAGTTATATAATACACACACACATATTTATATATATGCACATTCCTCCACAACCTTAAACAACCGCAATAACAAAAAGTTAATCAATCACTAAAATCAATGTTTTTCCTTTTGTTTTTGTTGACAGATTCAAATTTACTTATCGGGCCTTATTGTAAGGATCCAGGAAAAGTGCAAATGACGTTGTCACATGAATAACTGAGCAGTCCTTTTTTTATATAATAATAATCGCTCAGTTTGACCAAATTTTCTAATCAAATGCATATAATATGGTGAAACTGGGGCCCTGGTTTGATCTGCATTAACTTTTCATATCTGTGCACAGATATTAAACTGTAACCAGCCTGCTTCACGACGGCGGCCCACTGCTACAGGACATGTGCGACGGTGAAGATCTTACCTGCTATAGTAAGGCTCCATTTGTAAAATTCTACAGTGTCGTTCACAAAATGTGTTACAGCCTCCATGGCTCTGCCTTGGGTCTTGATTATGCTGCAGCAGGAAGAGAGAGAGAGAGAGAGAGAGGAAAAAGTCAGTCAGGACCACCCAAATTAAATTACAGGCCGTATACGTATCCTGTCATTGTAACCAATAGCACGAGGAGCTGTTCACTCATTACGTGTGCTCAGTATTCATTACTCTTGTAAACTACTGAAACACATCTCTGCCACGATAAGCTTGCAGTAGTCGAGGCCAATGATTTCTGGACTGAAACCCAAGATAACTTGAGAAGGTGGGGGACGGGGGACGGGGGACGGGGACGGGGACGGGGGGGGGACTTC
Organism: Scophthalmus maximus; assembly: GCF_022379125.1. Taxonomy (NCBI): domain Eukaryota; kingdom Metazoa; phylum Chordata; class Actinopteri; order Pleuronectiformes; family Scophthalmidae; genus Scophthalmus; species Scophthalmus maximus. Next base: position 9,399,261 of record NC_061532.1, read on the forward strand.
TTAGGGTGTTGTCTTACCAAACGTATTTAAAAATCAAAAAAAAGTGTGAGCCATTCATTTTGGGATTATTGCCATATTACATGCTACGGTACAACATGGACACATTTTTTTTTCTTCCCATTTCGCTATTTCCGGCACTGCTGCAAACATCCCATAAGAGCTTAACAGGATCTCTCTGTTCACTCGTACCTCGTCTGAAAAGCAGTACAGTAACATCAACCGCCACAAGATGATAATTCACTTTCCATTGATTTGTATGATTGCTGGTCAGTGACAACAGTTTGGGATAATTGAAGGAAATGGGCCAGAGGATGTTGGGCAATTCCCTTCTCTCCACAGAAAGAAAGATAGACAGAGATAAAGATATAGATAGATAGATAGATTTATAGATAGATAGATAGATATACCTTAACTACTACCAAATACGAAATCAAATATATTTGCACTAGATTAAAAGAGAAATAAGCATCGTTACACACAAACTTCTTATCCATGGGGAAGGAGGTGTCTCTAAATGAATCTATAATTAATCCGACGCGTCAGATCAGTTTCCCCTTTAAGTATTTAATAGTATCTAAGCACCCACAGTAACTACGGCCCAACTGTGAGTGGCTGTCACCGGACAGGACAGTGCAGTGTCAGAGGGACGTTGCCCTCGGCGGGTGCGGACTCTCTCGCAGGACTTGGGTGTGATAACCCTAACCCTGACTCGGGGGGCTCGGGGGAGTCGCAGAGGGGCGATCGGATGGAGAGGGTTAACCGGGTGTGTGCGCACACACAATACAGGACAGGGGCGCATGTGTCAGCAGGTTTTTGGCTCGGACCGCTCAAGAGGCTTAAATTCAATTGATCAACGAGCTTAGATGAAGGCCTAAGTACAAATGCCCAACGACCCACAAGCCGGGTTGATGGTTATCTGACCCTCATGTGCCATGTGGCTCGAACAGCCGTGCGAATAAAACCCTGAAAACTGCACTATAATATTGTCATTTCTTAAAAATAAATAGATAAAGTGTAATAAACACTCCCAACAATGAAACTATATCGCAGATCGGCACTCAACTAATTTGAAAAAGAGGCTCTTCGACAGCAAATGAAATCATTTCGCGCATGTTTTTATCCGAAGGTGTTCAAAGGTTTAATTCAAAGGTGCGCGTGTTTTTTTTCTCTACAGTCCAGAACCTAACAGGTGGGTGTCCGAAGAGCGGAGATCAAGACGAACATGCGATTATCTCCACCACCACAATTCAAATGTAAAGAGTGGTGCCTCCCTTTACGCACCGAGACATATCGGACTCACGCACAAAGAGACACAAAGAAACGACGCAGCTACTCACGTCCTGGATGTTTGAGAGCGTGGAATGACATCCGGTGCAATTTGATGCCCGGCTCCTCTCAGTCACTGCTGCGCTCCTGTCGTCTTTGTCCTCCTCCTCCTCCTCTTCTTCTTCTTCTTCTTCCTCCTCCTCAGCCCTTAGCGCTGATCACTCGCTGCGCCGCTCCGGTTTATAGTTCGACATTAAACAGTAATTTGGCAAATAAACAACAACAACAACAACAACAACAACAAAACAACAAAAAAAACACACAAGGCAAATTGAAAATCTATGACCACGGTTTAGGCCAATTATGCATCCGGTCCGTGCACGCTCAGCCGCACCATCTCCTCCTGGACTCCTGGACGCGAGAGAAGCCGGGCGGCGCACTGCGCATGCGGGTCACTCCACTCCACTCTGTGCGCGCGCGCGTGCGTGCATGCGCGTCAGTCCTCGGCAGCTCATCTTGCAGAATAAGAAGAGACCGTCCCCTGCTCGGCCTTTGACTAAATAACTAACTTACTTATACGTTTGAGTAAATTGACGCAAGGTCGATGCAAAGCTGAGCGAGTGTTTTCATCCTTCCTAAAGTACTTCTCCACATCCATACACCGTTTTGCTGTGGAGGTGGCCTGGTATTAACATCTTGTCGTGTCTGCCTGGGTCGTCCCAGCAGATGGTGCTGTCAAGCTGCCATTGGATCCGATTGTCACCTACTTTCTGTAAATATCAGCCCCTGCTGAGAGACGAGGTTACTCTGAAGGAAACCTCGTCTTATTCGGACACCCTGTCAAGGCACGTTGTTGGTTATTCCGTTTGAATTGTAACACTGGAGATATAACCGATGTGCTTGGATGAAATTGTGGCTCATGAATTCTTCAGTGTCTGTTGGCGCTAAGGTTTCAGTGAGATCCATTTTTTTAACCCCTGGTGCATTTAGAAAGGCTCCACTGCTCCTGACCCAGTGTCATTTAAGGATTTGCTCACGGTCTCAGCTGGCCTGTTGTATATTTAATGGACAGATTTATATGGCCTGGAAACAGAGACTGTATTTAGATTGAATAAGTATGGAGCAGGGTTTTTTGGGGGTGACGTACAGGGACACGAGACGTGTGTGTGTGTGTGTGTATGTGTGTGTATGTGTATGTGTGTGTGTGTGTGTGTGTGTGTGTGTGTGTGTGTGTGTGTGTGTGTGTGTGTGTGTGTGTGTGTGTGTGTGTGTGTGTGTGTGTGTGTGTGTGTGTGTGTGTGTGTGTGTGTGTGTGTGTGTGTGTGTGTGTGTGTGTGTGTGTGTGTGTGTGTGTGTGTGTGTGTGTCATTCTATAGTTGTGATGGCCGATTTGATTCATTGCAAGGGCAATTTGGCCGGTCCTCACAACGTCAAAAAGCCCTCTGAGGCTAAAGACTTGGCTGTAGGGTTCAGGTTAGAATTAGATTTAGGTTAGGGTAAAGGTTGGTTAAGGCATTTAGTTGTAGTGGTGAAGGTCAGGGTTAGGGACTATAGGGAATGCATTGTGTCAATGAGTGTTACTAGAGAAGGACGTGTGTTGCTGCAGTTTTCTGTCCATTGCTTTCCCCGTGGCTGCATTGTGGTAAAACACCCTTCGATATATTTCAGTGGTGATGACTGAATTCACACCTTATATATCGACACAATGAAGTGCCATAAAGAAACCTACGCACACATTTTGCATGAATAATGATATGTGTAAATTTAAAAGGAAATGTCTGGATGCACACAAAAGAATGCACAAGAAAAGTTGTAAAGTTGTAAGTGTGGTACATGCAGTCATTTGTCCAGGCAGCAGAAATCCTGTCATTTCTAAAATGTATCAATCTAAAGAGCAAGGATGTGGTTGATTTTGGAGAAGAAAGTTGATGTGGAAGTAGGTTTTAGCACCTCCCTGTTCCTATTGAATGTTATTCAGGCTGTTGTTTGTCACAGGTGCAGTGTTTGTATGTTCAGAACTTTTGTGATTTAAAAAAACACCAGGGTCCATTGAAAAAGTTAACTTACTTTTCATCCAGAGTTCTTAGACCCGCAAATGAAGAGCAACCATAGACGTGGGTGTAGTCAGCGGGTCTGGAAAGTGAAGTCAATGCGTATACATGCCTGAAACCGGTATTCTCTGGAAAGACCAGCAGGGGGCGAGGAAGTCAGTTTCTATAGAAGTCTATGAGAAAATGATTCTACTTCTCACTTGATTTATGGTGTCAGTTAAAATGTTTCTTAGAATCTCATTTAGAATGGAATAAATAATGGATACAGCCTGACTGACACCTTAGCACCATCAGTAGGTTGCAGGTGTCGGTGGACATGCATTGGAAGAGCTCTCAGTCAGGCTCCGCCCCCTCCTCCTCCAAATATGGTTACTTCTGATAAAAAAAAAAAAAACAAGATGGCGAAGGCCAAAAATGCTAAACTTGAAGCTTCAGAACTGCAGCTCACGAACCGATGGTTGACATCACGGTGGGTTGCCATGAAAGCAATCAATATGTGTCATCTACTGGCCATCTGCAGCTTCTGCACTCATTGTCTGCAGGTTGCAAATATCGTTATAGCTTTTACCTAAATCGAATGTAGATGTTGACATTAGTATGTCTATGTGCTTTTGGTGTCACTTTCCCATGCTTTACAGGTGTACAGTAGGTGGTGCAAGGTTGGCATGTGTTTAACTGGTCTGACATTGACCGATCACACACACACACACACACACACACACACACACACACACACATTCATATCCGTGTACCAAGTTGGTTTGGCATATGAATGTGAAGGAGGCACTTTTTGCGGTCCAATAATCCGAAATGTCATGACTGCTGGTCTGTGCGTCCACGGACCACATGAGTGTGACCTGGATGGTTGGGCTGGCCGCACATTTCAGGCTGAACAAATAAGAACAGCCCTGACAGCGCATTAACAACTCCTGGCTCCGTTACAGTAAGACAGTGTGTCTGTGAAGAAATGGTTCATGGCTCACGTGATGTTCTGTCTGCAAGGTCGGTCCCATTCAGTTGTGGATGTTCAGCTTTATAGTATTTACATATAATTTTCTCCATAAAGAAACAATGAACGTGCTTTTTATCTTCCGAGTTCATGGGGATTGTAGACATCAGATTAATTCTTAAATATCTTTTACCTTTAGCTTGATACTTAATGTCTGATACATGAGCCAGTGGTCATTTGACAGAGAAATTCCCCTTTATGTGAAAATAAAAAGACAATAGAAGACACGAGGGACATGTAGGACATGCAGAGGACTTCAAGAGTGAGAGGAAAGACAAAAAGAAGGAAACAAAGTATTTGCTCATATTCAGTTAAATCTTGACCAACATCTGCGTGGAATAGGCAGTTCATCAGAAAACACAAAGCGGAACATAAACCCTCATGATTACAAAGAAGTGCACCAGAGTATATTTTGTATTATGTTCCATTTAAAAATTGGTTAAAAAAAAGTAAAAAGTGCTGCGTTGATTTTCAATATTGTCATTAGGGAAGCGTGTGTGTTATATAACCACAGAGTTTCGGCTCTCATGTTAGGAAAGTACTGGCAACATTCAGAGACCTTATAAAATGGTGGTTACAAAAAGCCATCGAATATTTCTTCAACTGCCTGTTTAGCCCCATGTATTCGCTCATGTGTGTGTGTGTGTGTGTGTGTGTCATGTTGTCGAATCACTGTTAAACCAAACTCTTTAATATTAATCCTAGTGATTTTAAGCAGCTGAATTTCGGTGTAAAATAGGCAAGCTTAAAACACAAAACCTATTTTCTATAGTGTCATCTTTCCACTAGTGTGTGTGTGTGTGTGTGTGTGTGTGTGTGTGTGTGTTGCTGTGTGTGTGTGTGTGTGTGTGTGTGTGTGTGTGTGTGTGTGTGTGTGTGTGTGTGTGTGTGTGTGTGTGTGTGTGTGTGTGTGTGTGTGTGTGTGTGTGTGTGTGTGTGTGTGTGTGTGTGTGTGTGTGTGTGTGTGTGTGTGTGTGTGTGTGTGTGTGTGTGTGTGTGTGTGTGCGTGCGTGCGTGCGTGCGTGCGTGCGCGCGCGCGCGCGCGTGCGTGCGTGCGTTCAAGTGGCCATACAGTAGAGTTAAAGTGTCATGTGATGGTGACTGGACTTCCTGTTTTAATTTTTTTTTTACCCTTCCTGTCTTTTTTTCTTTGGCTTCTTTCTCTTTATTCTTCTTATCCGTGTCATGTTTGTTCTTTTGATTTAAACTCAGCCCCCAGCCTGCATGGCGTGCTTTCAGAAATACTGAAATTGTGTCTGTTAACCTCGCTCACTTTTATCACTCTTTACGGTCTTCGAATTTCATTTTTCATCTGACAGGGCCATTTTCAAAAGGGTACACATTTCAGTTTCCAACCCGACGGATGCCAGAGTGTAGCCACCTCTTTTCTAACCCTCAAAGTATCCATCAGAGATAAATTAACTTAGGATTTATGCTGGAACACACTGTGTGCAGACCACCAAAATCTCTGCGAGGGAAATTTACTCCTGTAGGGCACATTCACAGCCAACCACCTGGGACAAAACCATTTTCCACATAGCTCTGGAGTCGCTCTGGAGTCGTTTAAAAAAAGTCTTTTGGGAAATACCACTTTTCCAAAACATTCTCCTGCAGTACTGAGGGGGATAACTTCTCACGCACAAGTTTCTTGTAACGCGGATAAATTGGCGGTCAAAATCTTTTTTGCACATATTCATGAATGCAGAAAAACTCCAACAACCCTGCAAGACACATCGGCAGATCATCGCATTAACAGATACAAATAACTCAGCGAAGATGTTTCCTTCAAGTCTGGCCTCCGTCTCAGCTCGTGGGGCCAGGAAATTACAGGCTTAAGGAGATTTGGTTCTGAGACTTTTCTCAATGGTTTCTGTGTGTGTATGTGGTCATACTGTAGTCTGTAGGTGTGTGATGACTGACAAACCTCTGCGAAATGGACTTTGCGCAAATGCACCCAAAGCGGAAATAAAAGACTGCAGTGTATTTGTTTCAGGGCAAAATTGTCATTGTCATACTGCGTGCAGCAAAACAATTGCCCATAAACGTCTGACCTCATGCTGCTTTGAAAAGTGCCCCGGCCCTAATAGCCGCGTGTCGTTTACCTTCACACTTTCCGTGTAATCTGGATCAGGTCTGTTCCATTAAAGTCTTTTCATATGGTTTTAATTTGAAAGGCATATGCATCAGGCTGAGATTTAACTGGCTTCATTCAGTAGCGGATCCCTCTCTGTCTATAGTGGCTCACTAGATGTGGCATTAGGTCACAGTGTGGGCCATTTTGAGGATAACTGGCTTTTTTTTTTTTAACTACTTCCCATAAAAACAAGATTTGCACTGCACACGTACATACGTCTCCTTCATGTGCGCGCACACAGTCTCTTGTCCTCATTTGGCCTTTTTGGGAAGGGGAACCCCTCCCCTGATGTAGTGTGTTGCCAAAAGTGCCCACATGCAGAAACACAGGGCTGATGATGGAGCAGCAATTTTCCTGTCTCATTGTTTCTGTGATTCTTTCTTTCCTTCTTTCTTTTTTGCTTGTTCATTTTTCCTTCCCTCCTTTGTTGTTTTCCTCATTCTCTCAAACTGTTTTGATCGTCATCGTCTTTCCGGGAAAGTTTCTCTTCTGTTTTTCTTTCTATTGACTTCCGCATGTCATCAACACATTGCGTCTGCACTAACACATATTCAATTTCACTATTTTTTAAAAACTTATATTGATAAAGGGTAGGTTAGCCAAGCATGCAGCACCGGTATTGAAAATTACACAAGAAGAACACAATAATAAACAAACAAAACCTGTTTAAAAAGTTATAGACAGGCCAGGGGCAATTATTCCACAGTCTGGTACAAGTGCTTTATTTTTCCTGTGTCTTTGCACGTAACACATATGAAAGCAATCTTTACATAAACAACTTCTGCTCTATGGTTGCTGAAGCATCAGCAAATCACTGCAGCAAGTTAAATTTGAATCATCCAGAGAGGGATGGTGATTTTCTGATCATGGCTTCTTAACATAATCTAGAATGACTCTCAGTAGAGCGCACACCTCAAGGCTATATAATTATATACGCTCTTAGTGGTGATGTGGGCAGGACTCAGACTGAGTCCCTTAACTACAGGTTTTGATTCAGATCTGGACCAGGTACCCCCCCCCCCCCCCCCCCCCCCCCCCCGTTGTCACACATTGGTGTCTGTGTGATAATCAGAGTAAATAAGTAATACAATAAGAGAGTGAAAAGCATTTAAGGTAGCTAGGAATGACATATGTGTAACTCTAGACACATGAATGCCAGATACCTGAACAGTCATTCACCTTGCAAAGTGCAGTGGTGGTGTTGCGGGCTCGACTGTGCTGGGGCCACTTGGCTGGCTCTCCTGATCATCCCTGACGAAATCTGACTCTCGGCACCGCCGGGCTGCATGTCAAGGAAGGACATTCCTTGTCCCGGCCTCAGCCATAGTGTGACCTATGCAGTGATCCCAAGAAACTGAATGTCATGTAATGTAAACTGTTGTTTCATGCACTTAGCGAAAGCCGGGCTTGTAACAATATTTACCAGTGAGAAGGCAACAATATTTTGAAGGCCAATTTTCTGGTGAAATTGTTCCAAAAAGATAGTGTTTTATCTGTCTATTACCATTTTTTATGATGAGGCCGTAATATATTCTCTGTAACCTATATGATGACGTCAGCATAGTTAGTCCTCGGTGCAATTGAATTCATTAATTGAACCACAAATGGCAGCGAATGGATTCCAAATGAAACTCCACTTGTAAAAATCCACTTTTTATTCAGCTATCTACATTTTTTTGCATAGTGAGAAAAACACTGTTAAAAGCTCCCCATAACCCCCTTTCTGAGCTCTCACGCACAATCTGATGAATGTGCGCTCTCGTTGTGAAGAGCATGATAATATTTTGAGGGAGAATATTTTTCTTCTCAGACTAAAGACTCTCTGTTCCCGGAACTGACATCACAACAGGAGAAAATGATTCCCAGGAGTTTTCCCTCACAGCGAAGCCACTAATTTGGACTTCACTGAGCAACTTTTGTCACAGTGCATGGCGTAATGCAAAAAGCCATAAAAAAAAAAACAATTACCGCGGCACAAAACAAGAGTACACGAATAATTGGATCAGTTTTAGTGTTACGAGAAGTTTGATGTGTAGCCAGTAGAGGGGGTCTGCAACTATGGCCTGGAAAGCAGCAGTGAAATGTGGTCACTAATTACAGCTGATTCAGGGCGATGTCAATAAGTCTATAATCGGTTCATAGTTGATGGACTGATAGGTTACACATTTTAATTTACTTGAATTTTCAGTTATGCTCAGTAAAGAAATGGTTTATCAAATGTAATGTGCAAATTGAAATTTATATTGTCAAAGCTATAGTGCTGTTGTTAAGTGTATAAGCATTATTCAAATGTATACATAAACTTAATAACGAACAGGTAAAATACAAACCTAACACTATCAGAGAAATCTAATTTAGTTCACTGAATGATTTATTATACATTGTATTGATGCTTATTTGCTTGAATGCAGATTAAAAACTATTTAAAGATTGTAAATAGCCATCAAAGCCATTGGCTAACCAAATACTGATACCAGACAATCAAAGTGTGGTGTTGGAACGCTCCAGCCAATTTATTTAAAAGGGGTCGCTGCATTCATTTTGTATTTCATTCATTCACACAAAATTAAAAGACATGGGGGAGACAGATAAAAAAAAAAGAATCGAGTCAGCAGAGGCCAAGATGTCCTGATTTTTATTTGCTGGTATGAATCAAACTTAAAGCAGCTGGATCCTACAATTAACTCCGAAGCCAGATGCTTTGAAGTCGCCTGTGAAAGGCTCATCTTTCGTATTCCACACTTTACAACGCAGGTTTTCTGTCAAATATTTTGGGAAGATTCAAGATGAACTCATTATCAGGGTTTTTCCTCAGCTCCCTCCAGAGCTACAGAACATGTTACACAACTGTTTTCCACAGGCTGCACAGTATTCACTGGCCACGGTATGAAATAGGTCGATTTTCCTTCCTTGTCCTCTCAAACACTCAATATGTTCTCTTTTTATAGACGTTATCTAGAGCTGAATCACCTCTGTCAGTAACCATTTGCAATTTGCCAGCGCGAGACCATCAAGAGCCCACTCCTTGTCTTGCACATTTAGTCTGCATCCTGGCGTATCTGGGTATACGTTAAACCCTCTTATATTAGTATGTAGTATGGAATTGGGACAGCATTAGTTCTAGATAGGCACTGCAGGTATAGCAGTCCGGGAGGTAATCCCTTGCCCCATGAGAGCTCAAAGCCTCTCAGCACTGTCACGTTCTGTTAATGTTAATCTGAACTGGATGCATTGCCGAAGCCTGACCCACTGCCTGCGACCCTGCCACGGCCGAGGTCAGAGTCTGACGTCACTCGGGGAGGCAGGGTGACCTGTGCCAGTGTGCGGCCCTGTGATAATTACCTTCGAGAACCAGGGTTTAAAATGCCAATGACCTCCGGTAACATTTTGTTTCCTGCGAGTTACTTGGCGTATACTTTAATTGTTTGCTCTCTGTAGAAAATAAAAAGGGGGCTTACAGCTCTTGAGTATTTGTGCATTTATAGGCTATTAACTTAATTTGACAGAAACGTAGCTTCTCGAGGAAATTGACTTTGATAGACTGAAGTGAGGGAGCAGCTGTTCTGTGTGCTTGCTGCCGCACAAGGTTCGTCAGCCAACTCTCTGAGACGGACAGTCCATCCAAAAATGACACACAGAACCGGGGGGGGGGACCTTAACACAAGACACATGCTAATCCTACCACCATCCTTTTTTTTCTACCCAGCAGGCAGCGGGTGGATCAAATGGCTGCATCAAGGGGGCAAATTTGAAACAGTTGTTGTTTCCGAGAAGGAATTCTGTTGATTCTGTGGGTCTTTAGTTCAACAAATTACTGTCACTCAGAATCATGCGGGCTTAGTTTACAGTATAGCCCATGTGTGACCAGGGTAAACCAGGCGTTATTTGTCAGCTTTCCATACAGCTGGATATCTAATGTCGATCATACTGAACCAAACCACAAAGTCATTATCCACAATTCCTACCCTGTTCCGTGTGCTTGTTTTGAGTAGATTATTTTTGCATAAAACCTTAATTCAATATAAGGATCAGCTACACGATGCTGTATCTTGGAGACGTAGTGATGGGTCTCAAAAAACAGGGCTGATACCATGGTAATAGATAAAACGTACTCATAGAATCACAAATCAGATCATTTTTCAGTATGTACTTTTATTAACAAATCAGGTGTGTTTTATGTCTGAAATATCCTTAATGCAGCCTAACATAATATTAATGACTCCTCCTCTACCAACTAACTCAGCAATTACACATCCCTCCGACAGTGGGGCTGCCCGCTATTTCCCGCAATTGTCCTAAATGTCATAAATCCCACAAATGCTTGTCTTTTCATTGTAGGGTAGGCATTGTAGGTAGGTTAAAACAATTTTTTCCCCTGTTTTATTTGTTTGAAGCACAGGAACAAAGAGTTAAGGCTGGATTTTCTTCCATTTCAGCAGGGGGCAGTCACATTTTTTAAATTTTATCATTAAATAATAATCCTCTTTTTGACCATCTAATTAATCAATTTGCTTTTTAAACATTCCTTTTAGAAGATATAACTTTTTCTTAAAGTCGTCATGGAAAGAAATAACACGTTCAGTGGACAGTCCCGCTGCTAAAGTGTTATTGTAGTGAGTCAGACACAGCTTTTACTCATATTTAATCTGTCAGCCTTGGTTACCAGTGGTTTATGCTTAAGCTGCACAGGAACAGACATTCTCTTTGTCTCAGTGGGACTGAAATAAAGGAGTGGACAGCACCATGGCAGGGAAGGGGACCAACACCCCCCCATAGCCCTTAGTGCTCTTTTTAGATGGAACATTAAGTGCATGTGTATCCTTTAGCAGAAGGAGGCATATTGTGAATAATATCAGTTAAGTAAGAAACACAAAACAGAAAACTTGTGGTACAGAGTTCTGCTGTTTGTGCACCCATTTTGCACCAAAATGTCCAAAAGCCTGGCCTCTAAACACCATATGGGCGCCCTTTTTAATATAATATCTTTCACTCCTTGGTTTCTGTTTCGCCCTCTAAAAACATTTGTCATTCCGACTTGTCAAACACAAGCTGACTATGCCAGTTCCAGGCCTTGGTACTATTTGTGCCTGCCCACAATCTTTCTGGCACATCTCAGTGGAACAGAGCCATTGCCAATGTTATTTGTTACACCCCATGGGTACACCTGTGCTTCGCATGCTATTAGGAGGTGAAATGCCATGCGGAAAAATATTAAAAGGACATAATAATGCCCTCCTGCAATCAAGGCTGGTAATTTTGCTGTATGCATGGGGAGAGGGAGAGAGAGCAGCCAGAGAGAGAGAGTGCTCAATGTATCTGTGCAGTCTATAGCAGCATAATTTAGGGATAGTTCAGCGCTCACCTGAGCCAGCACTAACTATAAGCTTTATCAAAGATGGAAGTTTGGGAAACTGGGAGCTGGTTCCACAGGAAAGGAGCCTTTAGCAGAAGGCTCTGCCTCCCTCTCTGCTCTTTGAGACTCTAGAAACCACAGGTAGGCCCATGTTAAGAGAGCGAAACGGCCAAAAGACATGCCCCGATCAAAAATGTCCCCCGGGCTCCTTGGAGTAGAGCTGGAGGCCAAGGTAATGCATCCTAAGTAGTTTTGTGATCAGACAGTATTTTTTCCTGAGGTGGTACAAAAAAATACAAACATTTCTAGCACTCTATTTCTAGTCACTAGCATGGATATTAAAGTCTTGTTTTAACTGAAAAAGTGTAAATTTAATTTGCACAACATATGCCATGCTTAAATGAATTATCATCAAACATTTTCATATGTTTGATAATGGATTATGGGACTCAGTGTCACAAGTTATCTGAGTTGCATGTGAGCATATTTACTGCTTTGGCTTCAATACATCGACAGAAATAACTTTTAAAAGCCTGCATGAGACGATTATGTTGAAACCTTAGTAGTGTTCCCAAAAGAGAGAGTTCTCCGGGAGTGTAGAACAGAACAGAACAGAACAACAACAAAAAAACAATATTTCCCCTGTAGGATCTGGCTTAGACTCCTCTGGAACCACTTCATGCAATGCTACGTATCATATTTCAGCCTGCACTGATTTGAGACATTTCTTGTCGTTCATAAAGAGATGTATTTGGGTGGTAAGATTCTATATGTACATTATGAATACATACAAAATGCTCATATTTTATTCTGCCTCTTTTTTCATTTTTTTCATTTTGAAAAGCCCCAAAAGACAGAAGTACAATGAGCATAAATGAACAAAGGTTTATCATATTTTATGGAGGAATAATTCATCAACTTAGGCAATGCCTCAGTCTTTAGCCTTTCACTTTTTTGTGCTAAAAGTTAGATGTGCAGTTCTAACTGTGTTTTCTTTACGGAGGAAGTGGCCTATTGTACAGCCACACTTTTAAGAAGCAATGGATCAACATGAAACCAGCTGCGCTGCTGCTTTTGCATACAATTTAAAAGAAGCTCTTTGTAGTCTGTGGCCTGTGATGTAATTTAAGAGGTTTGAATTAAAGCAGAATTTATTAGGATTTGTCCTTTGATAAAAAAAGACTTCAATATGTTTTTTCTCTAACTGGGCTTTATAGTTTGTGTGTATGTAGTAATTTCCGTTTGTCCTAAGGAGTATTGGATGTTCCTCAAACACATTTGCGCAGTTAGATCATTGGGCCACATTATGTACATTTTGCAGTTGCACTTACAGCAAAAAACATTGTAAATATGAACATTGGTGAGTGTTTGTGTGTGTATGTCCTAGTGCATGGATGTTTGTTGTTTATTAAGATGCTTGTTGCATATTCTCTTGCCTGTTGCCAGCTGGTTGACTCAACCCACTCACCCCACATAACTCTTACCTACATACAGTAAATCTGTCATGTATTATTTAATGTGAGACCAAGTACCAAAGATCTCTCATTTCAATTACGCCATTTATGTATGTTAATTGATACTTTCCTGACCAAGTCCACCCGAACCTCTGTTATGGTTGTGTGATTTAGTGAGAAAAACCCGTAACGAGTTTTCTTCTTGGGGGGATTGAGTCACATGGGTTTTATTTAGCAAAAAAAATAACAACATCCACGTGGGACAGTCAGTCCTACAGAGCAACATCTGAGGAATAGTTGTATTGTGAGTGATACACTTAATTGTTTTATTCCTTAGATTTAAGTTAGCTTTACCTAGCATCCAGACAAGGACAAGCAGCTAGCCTTAGTTTAAAAAAAAGGAAATGGTCTGCCCCCCGGCATTAAAGATGAATTAACATGTTACATTTTAATTGTTTAATCTGTTAAAAAACTGATACACATGTACATAGAATGATTTTACAGGTGCTGGTCGGCTAAATGTTTCCCCTTTCCAAGATTCATGCTAAGCTAGGCTAAGCTAGCAGGATTCATGCTAAACTGTTATCCCCTTTTCCAGGATTCGTGCTAAACTAACTGGCTGTACAAGGAGGTATTTCTGCAAGGAAGATGGAGATATCAATATATTAAATAAACCCCATATCTAGGATATGGGGTTTATTTAGTATTTTCTGCCAAATGCAGTAAATGTAGCATACTTTCTTTGAAACGAGTGAACGTGTTAAAAATCTTGTTGGGAAGACAGTAAAATATGATTCCTTGAGTAGATCAAATGTGTTTCATAAAACCACAACATGTTTCATGTAAAAGATTAAAAGGTACATTACCAGTCATTCTTAAAACCTAAGTTTTTTGGTACAACACAGAGTAAATCAACTTTCATCTGTCTGAAGTGGAAAACTTGATGTCATCCTCACATTCTTTGTAACAAACACTCATTCAGGCTGTCACAACATTTGCCAATACCACGCCTGACGGGTTATTGATTCGGTTCGAGGCCTCTGGAAGACCCGGTGTGGGTCGTTAAAGTGGTCGGCATTGTTGTGAAACAAACTGTTGCTTGAGGATTTGATCATATGAGAAAAATGTTCACAGATGGACAGTTAGTTTGAACACTTGGCTGCTTTTTTGAATTCATTTTCTCATTTTAATCCCAAGGATTTTTCTCCCCACTAAATTTAAATGAGTAAAATGCTGCATTTGGCTGTTGGCGATTGTGAAAAGTGTTGGAACATGTTCGGCAGCCAACAGAGATTGACATGTCTGAAGGGAGCTTGTTGGCTATGTCATTGGAATATTTCCTTCTTTCGGCAAAATTGTACAAATACCAGGATTGTGACGATACCAGCGGCGATGCAAAATGCGTGAAGGTTTACACTCAAAAGCCCAAGGACCCAGGGACTTCCTGCCCCATTCCGTCAGACCCAGAGGAGGACACAAAAACCACATGCCTACTGCCCCCCGCCCCCATGACTCATCTGGGGTCTGATGTGGTTAATGGTGACCAGTTTTTCTGTTTAAGCCCACATTCGTCCCTCACAGCCACATGGGACTTCATAGATTTAGCTGAGTCACCACGATCTTTGTTTAATTCACACATTTGATTTTCCTGTGGCTGTGGACTCAATGAAAAAAAAGGTTATCTTTCTCTGCAGAAGCAATAGAGTTGGACTTCTAATTGCTGTAGGCAACATTGGATCATATTTCTATTGACTCAGCTGCTGCATTATGTGGATTTATATTACATATCTACTTTAAAAGAGTACTCCACTGATTTCCTATTTACTCTCAAACATTGTTGGATGGGACAATTCAAAAACAAGTTCACGTCTTTCTCCATCCACACCTTCAGAATTTTTATTTTTTACACAAGCACACACACACACACGCACACGCACACGCACACACACACACAGTCATGTCTGGAAGAACTTGTGCAAAAATAAGAGATGATTGAATACATGTCAGACGTCTGCCGTCACTGAAATTCTTTTATGCTTTCTGATAATTTACCAGACAAGTGGTGGTGTGTTTGGTTCAGTCTGCGACTTTGAACAAACTTTAACCTGTCAGATAAAAAAAGCAAATATGCATTTTTAAAATTCATTATAGATCCAAGCTAGATAAGTCGAGTCTGTATTCTAGTCAGTGAGAAGTGCAAATAAGTAAATGAAGACCATAAAACATTATAATCAGCAGTGTATCCACATCAGTACCTTTGCTAAACATCTTCTCTGGCTCACAAATCAGTCTCCATGATGAGAAGCAACTGAAGCAAATAAAGTTTTCTGGAACATCAAATCTGTTATTATATGTAATTCTTTTGTTTTGAGGTACACGGGCTCACCACAACAGCCTAAAGTCAGAGACTTGCTGTGGTACTCGGTATATAGCAGACCGAGGGCAACCATTTTGGTTTTGGATGTGTCATTTTTGCTTACTCAAAGGAGAGTTTTCAGGACTGTGAAGATGTGGCCCCGAGCTGCAAAAAAAAGAAGTAAATCAAAGGCTTGAAATGATTATTTTTCTCCTGTCCGCGCAGCTCGACACCTGTCTCATTTTAAAGTATACTCATCAAAACAAGTGATAAAGGCAAACTTCTCTGCGGCAATGAACTCTGTGTTACAGTATGCTGACAGACAACAGCACAAACTGTGACCATGTGCTGAGGGAAGCTAAAGGCTGTAATTTGGGAGAGGACAGGAATCAATGCTATAGCTTTATGGGCCTTCACAACAGCTATGACGATGGAATTCATGATTCTGTCCGTTGTAAAGCACCTACTGTAGTACGGGTTGAGATATTTTAGTCAGGGATATAAAATTACACACAGTGTTCAGAAACAGTGTTCATACAAACAGGAGAGGGTTCGGCCACTGTATATCCAAATCTGGAATTAACAGAGAGAGGGAAAGAGGAGGCAATGGGTAGAAGATAAGATGGAAAATGTTCTAAATTCATCCCAGGTAAAGTTCAGACAGGAAGACTGTCTTCTGCACACGCATCCCAAATCACAAACACAGTTCCCGCTATCTCTAAGCTCCACCGGCTCGTTCTTGTTTGCATCCAGTCACAACCCGACACACTCACCTTCAGCCAATCACCTCCAAACTGTCAGAGTTTAAAAATCTTCTCTCTCGCTCTCCTTAAACTCAGCTGTCATTTTAAGACCGCGATCACGCCATGACCCACCTCCACCCCTGATCCCCCTCAACTCCGGATGCCTGGTCATGCCCCATCAAACCGTCCAACCGGAGGCCCTCCATGAGACGTCCCAACTTCCTGCCCCATTCCTCATCACCAGCACCAGTGCCGTGGCTCCGAGGGAGGTAAGACAGCTTCCATGGTGTTCTACTTACTCTAAGCGCCAAAGTCTATTCCTCCTTCTCACAATAAATCTAAAGATATCTTCTGTCCCAGACAAAAAAACTAAGCACTTTCATTTTAATAAAAATGGGGCGGGGGGGGGACAGTCAATTTGTTTGGGACTACTTTCAGATTAAAGTCAATTCATGTTTTTAGAATTTCACAAAGGAAGAATTTTTTTTTACATGAACCATTAAATAGACAGAATCGTTAGTTTCATTAATTATTTAATTACAAGTGCACTTTCATGTGTGCACTCAGCTGAAAATACGCTTAGACATGAAAGTCAATAAAGGAAGTTTCTCTCTCATAAACATGAAATTACTTTCTTCCTATATTTTTGAGGAGGAAAGGTTTTATTTAAATAATATGGAAACATGAACCCAGGAATAAAAAACATGTATGGATAACTGGGTTCCATGACCAGGGTGAAGTAGAGAAACACAAATCACTGGTTTTCTACAAAACATAAAGACATATGCTGTTGTTTTCAATAAACAGCTCTACCAGAGTAAATTGGCATTTAGATTCATTTTTATGGGGCCGTCTGTCTTGGGGACCATTTTATTTGATTTCAAACGGCCATGGGCCATAAAAGCAAATGACTGTAAACAAGACATAAATAACAATGTACTGTCACCACGCCACATACGTTTTATTATCCGCAGTGTTGTTGTCTCTTGCATTTTTGACACTGGCTGACTTGTCAAGAGGAAAATGGTTCAGCAATGATTTCAGCGCCTTCGTGTTCCAGATAGTGTTTATTTTTAGTGCTTCAACCATTAAAATGGAAAGAACTTTGCCTTTCCAGACCATGAATCATCTTCCTTATACTCTCCACTTTTTTCTTTCTCCTGACAAATGCTGCCGTCATCTCTGAGAGGTAAACCCTGATCGTCTACTCCGGGCCTCTCTGGGGATTTCCTTCTCCTTCCCTCCTGCTGCTGGTCAGTAATCGGTTAACTCCATTTCCTTCTCTTTCCATCCTTTTGAATCCTCTCACTGTTTCTTTTTTTCGTCATTTTCCTTTGGATTGGGGTTCAATTTGAAGTTTTCCATGGCAGTGACCACACAGCATACACACCGAATCCACCACAAAACCATGATAGCCAGCAGCTTCTCACTGGCACATGTTATGTGTACATCTGTTTGGTTTTATGACATCCTCAATTAGGCATTGTTATAGCGGAACTATGATGACTAGACATCTAGATGACCTTTTGTGCTGTTGTCTCTTATTATTTGGAAGAATTGTTGTTCAGAAATTCAGAAATAATCTTAAAGACAACCCTGCATTCACACCAGTTAAGTAATGAAAGTATACAAATTAGCACTAAACAATTTTCCAGGGGAGTCTGTTTAAATCCAACTGCAAAACCAGTCATCCAGTCCTGAGTATCTACTCTCTCCTAACCCCGGCAGACTGAAATTTAAGAGCTCAGGAGAATAAACACAAAATATCTGATCCTTTTAGTGATAAGCCTCTAAATAAAAACCATGCCATCAAGAAAGATGTCATCGTCTTGCAAGGGAACCAAACTCTCAAACACAGCTGTATCCATTTCCAGATGTCACGGCCATGTTTGGAACCAAACTTACACATCCATATTGTCTCTCTGTATAAGTTCAGTCTGTCTCACTTTGTCCCTCCGCTGACCCCCTCTCTTCTTCTCTCTCAGTCGAACTTCCTTCGTCTCTCCACTCTCTCTTCCCAGATGTCTGCTCACCAGCTGCGCTCAGATGGCAGACGGGATGGGTTTTTATAGACACACACACACGCACACACACATGCACGCACGCACAGATGCGCACACATACATACACACACACACACACACCAGGCTCACAGAGTGACCCTGCGACAGCAGGGATCCAGGAATCTTGTCCCAGAGTTTGAAGATTTCTCTCTGTTCTCACTTTTCCACATTTTCCTCTGCTGTCTGTGACCACACCAATACGAAACAGATGCCCCCTAACTCACAAGTGACTGCAGAAAAACATGGGTAAATGGTCGGAGAAGGTCAGGAATTTGGCTGTTTCTCTGCTCTAATCGGATTAGCGTTTCGTTCCTTTTTGTGTGTGACTAATATGAAAGTGATTAATCTGCAGCTTTTTGAGATAATGAGGAAAACCCTTTATCAAAGTTCAATCAGTATTTTCTTTGTATTTGGAGAGTAAGCTATGATTTATAATAAGGTTTATGCATGAGAAATGTGTGGTTGGCTGTGCATTTTTGCTACAGTAACCCTCAAATATTTGAAAGCTGTGCATACCACTTCAACAATTGGAGAATTTTTAAATTTGACAGACTCGACTTGCTAAGCTATGATTAAACAAACACTATTTATGGGTGGGGTTTAGCAGATTGTCGGTTGGCTTCGGTCGTCGCGTTTTACTGCTACAAAAGGCAATCTGTGTTTCCGGACTGTGTTGTTGCCATGGTGACAGGGAGGGTGGTGTGTTGCCAGCCCCTCTGACCCTGAGTAAACTGCAACCAGACCTTCTGTGGGGCTCCCCTCTGATGGACTTTCGATGGTGACATAACTTCCGAGGTCGCGTTCTGACCTCCCAGCAGAAAGGTGTGTGTGTGTGTGTTTGTGTGTGTGTGTGTGTGTGTGTGTGTGTGTGTGTGTGTGTGTGTGTGTGTGTGTGTGTGTGTGTGTGTGTGTGTGTGTGTGTGTGTGTGTGTGTGTGTGTGTGTGTGTGTGTGTGTGTGTGTGTGTGTGTGTGTGTGTGTGTGTGTTGGGGTAAAGGGGGGAAAACAAGGTGAAAGTGGGGTCGTGGAGCAGAGGCACTGAACAGGTTTCAGAGGATGTGAAAGACAGCGGGCCTCATGAGTAAACATAGCCATAGTGCGAGATGGAAGAATAATCTGTGAACGTCAGGATCTACCTTCCCATGGTGCTCCTGTCCAGCTCCTCTTGATCATCTTTCCCTTCTTTGACATGATAAACAATCAGGGTCACGTCATCAATCAGGCGATGACAACGTAACAGGCATGAAAGAACAAAGTGTTTGGTCAGACCCACAGCTTTTTGCTCACACTTGTCTCATCTCTCCTTTATATTATATGAACTCACTCAGACATATACATTTGTGATTCAATGCAAGTTTGTTTGTTTTTTTTGGGGGGGGGGGGGGGCATTATCACGTAGAGCTTAAAACATTTACAGCTTTGTCTGTTAAGCGGGAGATGTCGGGAAGCCACTGGAGTGGATTTGGTGAAAATTTTGTCCTAGTTAGAATCCACAGTGTGTTATTTTGGACAGAGATCTTTCATATGCTTTGTGTTTTGTTGCAAACCTCTACACAAAAAAGAAAAAAATATATTCCTTTTAAATCTGCGCAGCAATTACAGCATCAGAACAATTGCTTTTGACATATCCCTTCTAAGTATGACACTGAAAACCTTCTCCCCTTTCCTATACATCCAGCAATTTTTAAGTTTCTGAGGGAGGCACTTGATGGGCACCGAGGCATTCATTCCACATGTGTGTAAGAATATATGTATCCTATAACAACCCTTGATCAACAATAACCATTTATAAAATGAGAATGGGAAGGCAGCAGAGAAAGTGAGAGAAAAATAGAAAAAAGCTGAGTCAGTGATGTCTTTTAAGTCCCTTCTCAAGACATACATTTATCAGAAAGCCTTCCCTGATTTTATTTGAGTCTGCCTATTTCGGTCTCCACACACCCTGTTGGATTTTATGCATCAAATAGTTTTAACCTGTTCCATTTTAAAACAGATGATAGTCTGTTTTATTGTGCTGCCATTGTGAAGCACTTTGAAATGTATATTTTAAAGTGTAAAGTTTATCATTATTATTACAAAAAGCTACAGAAAAGAGAGGAAATATTTGGTAAAAATTTGAGAGTGAGAGAAATAGACAGAGGTTTAAAAGTTTTCAATCTCAGTAAATGTTCCTACTGGTGAGCTCTGTTGGCACATGGCTGATTGGATATCATCTGACCGTCGTGGTCACACCATGGTCATGGTTCACTTGACTGCAAATATAACATTACTAAACAGTTAGTTATTCTGTTTCTAAAGATTGTTGCACTAACTGTAACTCTGCACACACATCTGTTTTACAAATGAACAAAACTGAAAATGTCTGAGTAGCAATCGGAAAGAGGAAATAACTTTTGGGCAGAGTAGTAATAACTGGATGGAATCACTGGTCTGTCTGACAGGTCAGAATGGGAATGTTGATATTGGCACTGAAACCTTCTGTAATGGTCTGAGAAACTTCACGGATATGGAGTTGGTAATTGTTTTGGCATGATATCAACCAAAGACGGATGAAGGATAAAATAATAAACTGATTTCATGTGCTGGATGTACTGAAACAGGCATAGACATCTCTGTTGTTGTGTTTTACAGTAGCGTGAAAGTAGCTCCCCTTAAAGATTAATTAATGTGGCTAAAATATATTAATGCTATATCACAATCCTGCTGTATGTACCCTTTATATTCACTTATCAGCACGTGAGTGTCTGAGAACCGCATGTTCACTATTTGACCCCAAGTGCATCACTTTTAATTTACGAACAGCAACATCATCACCAACTTAATAAAAAACACATTGTTTGCTGTGGAAACATGACGGGCAACATGCACATGTGACGGCAGCAGCACAAGCAGCACACACACACACACACACACACACACACACCTCACAATCGAACGCAGACACGGTCATGCCGGCCGCATGCTCTCCATGCATGCTGGTGCTCGTCAAAGATCAGGAAGTGGGAAGTACCGAACTCTTCCTCTGTTCTGTGAAGGAAAACTAGTAACTCTTCTCTTCTCTTCTCTTCATTTGACTTTCTCATCAGTGGTCTTGAGGTTAGCGAGTACATTTGACTAACGGTAGATTATCAAGAGCATAAAAAATGCTTTTGGTGGATTTGGGCAGCGGTGCTTAACATTGTGTGTCTGCAGAGTAAATCCCCTACTGATATTGGCACATTGACGACAGACATGTTATCTCTCAAACACTTCCTAGCAAAGAGACAGAACGAGAGTCACAGAGCCAGGGAGGCCGAGGACGGTCCAAGCTCCCTTCCAGTGTGTGATTGATGGAGTTCAAAGTTCGTGAGGCTCACACTGACATGCCCACATGTGCTAGCTCTCCGTCAAAGGCAGCACTTATATGAGAACATCCAGAAAAAAGTTTTTAAAGCTTTTATTGCTACGTGTGATTTGTAGCATGGGACCAGGGGCCGTCGTATACCTCCTGTCTCTTTTCAACATGATTAGTTTCTTTAAACCAGGACCATGAGGGTTCCTTAACTTTTCCCAAGTAGTAGCCAAACCCAATCTATTATTATTAGACAGATTGGAAATATTTCTCTTGTTAACGGTGAGTGGTTTCTATTGGAAGCCACTCACAAATGTCTTCTTCCGTTTCTGGTCATCCAGTTCAGATTGCACGTGGAAATTAAGCACAAGCCTCATAGTATCAGTGTTTGGGTCTTTGCCGCACAGGTTCAACGTGTCTTACAAGGTTCTTCAGTCGGTTCTGAAACACTTCTTAGATAAACTCGGACAGCAGCTGGATTTGATGAGAAACGAGCAGCTGCGTCACTCTGTGGGTTTAGTTTGTTTTGCTTTTCACATGCCCTGGAACGTTGCAGCGAAACTGGTACCAACCGGCCCTCGAGCCTGTAGACTGAACACAGTCTGACCAGCAGCACTAATAATGCAGAACTCCTCTAAACATTGGCCCCGGTTGCTGTTTGGAGACAAGCTGCTGTGACTAAAACAGTTTCTTGTGATTAATTACACAAAGTCCTTCATCACACGGAATACAGCTACTAAATCATTTTTTTCCCCTTGTATGTGAGAAAAAAACATTTCCAATTTCATAGAGCCTTCAGGAAGCTCCGACACATGAATTATCACGGTCATAAGGCGTTGTGATTTACGATGCTGTAAAGCTGAACACCAAACCTGCCCACATACAGTATACACGGTCATTCCTTGAGGACAGTTTTAACTTTCCGTTTCCCTATATAAGGGCAGAGCTATACTTACACACATACAGGTGTGATTTTGGCGTGAGCAGCAGGCGGGCAGGTGTGTTTGCTATTACTATGTGATAATGACTATCATTACGGCCCAGGTAAGAACAGGCGTGTTAGGAGGAGGCCGGGACGGAGCCGAGAGGAAGGCAATAATGCTTTTTTACCAGGATGTGAGCACAACTGGCATTTCTACACCCTGCACACACTGCCGTAAACACACGTTTGAAGAAGTGCACATACGCACAAACCAGAACAGTGAGAAAAGAGACACACAAACAGAAACTCACAAATTAGCACCTTGGTGATTTAAATTTAGCTGCAAATGAACACTTCAGTGGGCATCAGTATAAATGCCCAATACAGATTACTGTTATTTCATTGAAGCAGAAAAGTGCAAGTTAGTGTTTTAGACTGTAATTGCCTATAGTTAATGTGCATAATGTGATAAAATGCCACCAAGGCTGAGCAATCCCCCACCTATATGCTGCTTCACTCTCAAAAACTTCCTGGATCCAGAGTCAGATCTGGGTTCCTCCCAAAATCGAATCACCCGTTACCATGGCTGAGACCTATACTCGATAGAATCTTCATGCAAATCCATCCATAGCGTTTTGAGTAACAAACAGACAAGCAAATCACAAATCTTAATTGCATGGATATAATTCATAAATAATGTAAAGAAATTTGTCACTTTCACTTTTTACCCTCTCAAATTTGGCAGATGTATTCCACAGAAAGTGTCTCACTTGTCTACATTGGACATGTGTTAAGACATCTTCCTAAATCAAACTGAGTTATGGCTAATCCCCACAGAGAACACACATACATATTCACAAACACACACAAACACACTAAGATCCAGGTAACTGTAGTTGGAATGCGAACCAATATTTTCTCAGGCTTGCTCTTTATTTCTGCTGCCTCACCATCTGGAGCAAATCCATTATGGCTTCTCAGTACCTCCTTGGGTGTTGTGAACAGAAACAGGCAGACACACAAAAACACACATCTTTGAATCATTATGTTAGGCTTTACCAGCCGCCCCAACTCCAAACCAGAATCTTACTCATACCACCTTTAACTCTTAAACCAAACTCTAATCCCATCTTCAAACGTAAATCCAAGTTTTAACACGACTCTAAACCCTTTGAAAAGTGAGTGTCGGCACACTGTCATGTGTCCTTGGTTTTCTATGATTGCAAACACATCTATTTCTCATGACTTTGGAAACACAACTGCACACCGACACACACACACACACACACACATGCACTCTGAGACCTGCAGTCAACATTCAGCTCCAAAGCAAGCTTCATTTTCCAAAGCAAAAATTTAATGACCAGAATCTTGGGCCAAAACAAATGATACGGCATGATAAGCACCGACTGCACCGGTGATAAAACCAAAAATGCTTGTTTTTAATCTCATTTACCTTAGTGATGATGATGATAATTGCAACTATTAGATTTCTGATTTGCCTGGGATGCATGTTTTAGGTGAGTATTTTTGTAAACTTTTTGCACTTTAAGCAGCTGGTTTTGTGCATTTTGTAGCCACGTGGTTTTCAAATTCATCATTTAAGGGTTTGTCCCTTTCTTGACAAGCGCAAACTAAGTGCTGCCTTAGTGGAGAGCCATGTGCCAGATGTTGATATGCAGGAGACAGCAGACAAGCTTCTCATAGACTCGGTCAAATATCTGTGAGCCGACAGCAGTCAAGAATAGGCTGAGTTGAAAATAGGTACCACATTCTGGTAAGGTACCCTTCATGTTGAGTTGTCAAAAAATGGCTTTGTTAATGGTGAACAAATCAGTGATTAATCTGTCTTAGTAAGTGATTTATTAGAAAGTGAGAAGCTTTTTCTTATTAATGGGTTCTAACTAATGTACATTTTATTATTATTACTAATAAATCATTATCCAATAATAATACAATTTGTATACATTTCTTCCTATTACCCACTTTCAGCCGTGTCATCAATCTGTCGGTCGGACCAACTCCAGCTGCAGACTGAATTATATCCCGGTACTGTAGCTTGAAGATGGGCCCAGCCCTGCTTCAAAGTACAATTTTCATTAGTGACAAAAAGGTGAGATTTATTTGAATTGTATTGTCACATAGTATGCTTTTTTCAGTTTTTCCCTTTCCTCTAGTCTGTTTTAAGTTTTTGTGCACGTAAAAGGACTGCAAAGTTAAAAAGCAGAAAGTCTGCAGTAAAGGGAGCTCCTCGCCCTGACAGAAATCACAGAAAATGCTCCTGAAACACCTCGGCCGATGACATGGCTGGTGACATCACCATATTACGGAAATTGAGAACTTCCTACATTGCACTGGAAGCGGTTGACCAATCACAACAAAGTGGGCCAGCTGTCCAATCAGAGCAGACTGGGCTTTAAAGAGACAGGAGCTAAAGACAAAGCGTCTCAGACAGAGGCTGGAAAGAGGAGCTGCAGGAATGGACAGTATGAGGAAACTGATGTGGTCTCTGAACATCAGAGCATGTAAAGCTTTTCAAGTAATAACCCACATTAAAATAATGCACCTGAATATGAGCATAGTATGCCTCCTAGTAGTATTTTCTCAGTTGTTTTGGCAAATGTAAATCTAATTTACTGCATTGGCTCAGTTAAAAAAAAAGCAACGTCGCCCACGTAAGGGATGAGACTTTCTCAAATGGTACTGCACATAAGAGCAAACAGAATTAAGCTGAAATGAATTTGTCACGAGTGTCCCTTGCAGCCACATGCATACAAATATTCAGATACAGGTGAGAGAATCTGCAGATCTATTTATGGAGTAACTGCAGGGTTACTCTTGCTCCTATAGAGAAAACAAGCTGATCATTTTCAGTGCTATGTGTCAAATTACTAATCTCTCTCCCTCTCTGTCTGTGGCTGGTTTCTGCACTGCAACAAGTCCGTCTGTGTTCCAGGGCAGGCCCAGGTCCAGCTGGCCAAACTATTTACACTACCCAGCATTATTATTATTGTGTGTTGCCTAATAATCAAGAGGATCGAGTTTTGCCTATGGCTGCGATTCATAATCTCTGAGAGCAACATTGTTCGCAGATGTCTCGGAATGAAAACTAGACGCTCAATCAAATTTTCCGGTAACACAAATACACAGACAGCACAAATACACAAATGTGCACTTGCATGCCCACACGTACTCTTTCTCTGTTTCTTTTTAGTTTGCGCCGTGTCTCTCTGTCTCCCCCTCAAACACACGCACACACACACACACATCGCTGTTTCTCACAGTCTTGTCTAACTGTTGTTTGATTTACTCTGTGACCTCTGACCCTTGCAGGGCTGAGTTTGATGGACTCTTGGCTGCTGCTGCAACTGGTTCGTTTACGACATATCCCAACTGGATTTCTGTGTTTGTGTGTGCGTGCGTGCGTGCGTGCGTGCGTGCGTGCGTGCGTGCGTGCGTGCGTGCGTGGTGCGTGCGTGCGCGCGCCTGTGTGGATGCGTACCTGTCTAGATACACATCTTCACATTGGATCAATTCTGTTTATTTATATTATCATCTTTTATGTCTTCAGTGTTGTCTTTGTTCAACCTGCACATGACCATATACCTGCTGCTCCTTATCAATAACTAAACCAAATGAAGTTGTCTTCATGAACTTCTGCACAGATGAAAACCAGCATCAGGCCCACGGTTTCAGTGTTTTACAAGTCTCGCAGGGACTTTTCGGTTTTATTCATTTCCTGGTGTTCCTGTTGTGAAGCCCAAATCAATTAAAGTTGGCAGCAATTATCTGACTCAATATGACCTTGGCCTGTGAAAATACCCCCACGTGAGCCTGAGAGCGCGATGGTGAGAAAGGAAAGAGTTTTGCTCATTAAAAAAATAAAAATACATGAGAAAGAATAAATATTTCAATAACTGGGTGTAATTTATTTATATGTTTTTTTTAAATTAAAAACCTAATTAGATGATTATAAGGTGTCTTGAACTTTACTGAGCCTTAATCCTTCCCCAGTTCAGCACTCGCCCAATGTCTCAGACACCATCTTTGTTATGTTAGATCATGGATAGGCTTCTTCATTGTGGCCCTTCCGAATGTGATTTTTATTTCATTAAAGAAATTAGATAATCTGGTACTTTCCTTTTAACTTTAGATATAAAACTCAGCACAATGCAGTTGTCTGTGATTGTGTCAATCTGTCTGTCTGTCCATTCTGAGCCCATGCCTGCCGAGCTAAAACAAAAACAGATAATATCCTCCTGCGCTATAAGAAAATAATTAAATCAGTAGTAAATCAATCTGTCAGCACTTCTTTGAACAGAAGAATCAGAAAGGGATCTTTATTCTCTAAATTCCTTTGATGGCTCTTCTTCAAGCCATAGCTGTGGTATGTTGCTCAAAGTCTCATCTCTGAAGGCGTTCCATAGCTTTGAGTTTTTAAACAGATGTGGGATCCCCTCTGTTTTCAGGATCACACGTACAGTCCCAAAATATTGAGTTGGTAAAGGCAATCAATGTGACTTCTCAAAGCAGCAGATTTTGGGAAATACACTATAGCTTACTTGCGAGATGAGATGTGACTTAGATGAGAATACTGGATACCACCATATACCACAATATTTACCATGTATGGTAAATATATGGCACTTTCAAATAGATGCATTTCACAGTAAAGAAAATAAAACGCTTTTCTATTTACTATATCAATCTTTTTATCTAACTCCCGACAAAGAAAGAAAATATGACAAAACATGACATTTCTTCGGCGTCGCTCGGTGGGTTCCTCAAATCTGAGGACGATACTTAACTTTCAAGGACAGGAACTAGGATGTTGTTTTATTTTTTACTTTTCATGAGCTGGATTTAGCAGGACTAACCCTAATGCATTGACAATCACTTTGTACCTGGAAAATTAAATTGAAACCCAATAGACGACACAGCTCTCCCTTCTCTAAGATGTTCTGTCTGTGACCCCCACAAAAACTACGGCGACGCACTTCCTCGACTCATCCCACCCGTTCAGACATTACACTACTTCAATGCACCATAGTAACACACTTCCTAAGCTGCCTTTATTATTGGGTTAGCTCTTTGCCTTGTTGTGCAACACACTAAACCAACTCAATCCCTTGTTTCAGTCCACTTCCTAAGCCCTTGATAAGGAAGTGGACTGAATTTTTTTATTTTTTTTGTCCTTTCCAGCGAGACTGACCTAAAACGGAGATGGGGGAGGTATGTGTTACAGTACAATATCCGGTAAATCTCTCTCAGTAACCACACCAGAGCTCTGAGTAAATGCTTATGGAGAGAGGCTAATCAGCTTTCTGCAGATGGGTTAATGTCCTTACAGTGGCTGAGAGGGGGGCCTATATTTAGTGTCCACTCTCTCCCTCTTAACCGGGGATAACACTGGCCCGGTTCTTCTCTCCATAGCTCATCTCTCTCTCTGTGGGCTTACATACAATGAAGAACTCCATGCAGGCAGAGACAAAGGGAGATGGAGAAGAAGAAAAAAAGCGGAGGGCATAGATGACACGAACCTGTGTGTTCACTGTGAAACAGTCAGTAAAAAGATATGAGTGACTAAAGAGAGCTGCGAACATCAGGAGCTTATTAAAAGCAGTGTTTCGCTCAAAGAAATTAGGTTAAAGGTAAAAGTAAAAAAGGAGAGAAGAGAAAAAAGCAGGGTGATGCGGCGAATAAAGAGAAAAAGATGAGAGAGACTAAGTGAAATATTTATTCTCAGTGTCAGCAGGGAAAGTGACATCTGGAGGCCGAGGCCTACGGGCATTCAAGGGATGCAGACCTGGAGCCAGACTGCTCACTCAGTTACCATGTGTCTCTGGAGACCAGTGCTCTGCTGGTAGTGAGGTGTACGCGTATACATGACGTACCTTTCCTTTGCAAGTTCACTCCCGGCTAAAAGGGGAAATCTGTCACGTTCCGCTGTCACTTGCTGGCAGCGACAATCGTGCCCACTAAGACTGTGTGGGCACCTCGGGACGGTGACCCGTTGAAACCTCCTGCCTGTCTGCCAACGCCTGGGCGCCAACTCTAAATTCCAGAGAGCTTTACCTCTCATCTAAGCCGAGGTCCAGTGAGATAAAACGTCCAAGAACGTCACCTAAGTTGTTATTGTCGATGGTAGTGACGGTGACAAAAAAAATGAACTGAAGAACTCATGTCTGGTGGTCTTTCTTTGTTTTTAATTATCAAGTTGATAAACTTGTAAAACAATTTTCAGATCATTATTTTCCATGTCCAAACAGGACGGCAGTTACAAACACATAGAACAGTGACACAATCTCTTTAGAGCAACAGAAATCCATAGGAAACAGTTCAGAGCACACGTCCAACGGTCACAAGTCAAATCTGCATCTCAGTGTAGCCACTGTGTCCCCCTGCACTGCTCCTCCTCAGCCCAAATAAACCCAGAATTGCCCCACACCACCACACAAAAGGAAAAAAAAACTGTCAATGACACAGCTTTGAATCTGCCTGCTACAATCAGCCAAAGACAAACTGTACAAAAATAGAGATCGATAGAAAATTTGGAGCTCCGACAACATGTTTGAGAGAATATGCTGAGTCTCTCGCGAAGCTGAGAAAAACCCTGGCTCAACTCTTAATGCCATTCAAAAAATATCCATGTGATTGGGCTTCAACTGGGCTCAAAGTTGTTGTTTTTTTCTTTGTTACGGTCAGTGTGTGGTACTTTTCCATGCTACGAAGAGATTTCAAAATCGGACATCTGTCAGCTGCCTATGCAGCCAAATTTCCACAAGTCTCAAACTGTGGCTATTTTTCATAAAAGGGAGGCTAAAAATACTGTGCAGTGCCCGATGTTCGTTGAGCTTACTTCATCGTTAAAGTTTTTCTGGCTTTGTGCGTTAAGTATCTGAGGCGCCGTTGACGGATATAATGCTTGTACACTGCCGCAGCCTGCCTGCATACACACTCCCACCTCCACCCCTCTGACAAACATAGCTGCATCGCTGGCAGGTCTGCAGATATTTGCAGACACCAATACAGGAGATGGAAATCCTGAACACACATCTTGTACACATGGAAAGCAATCACTTGTCTTTTACAGTGCATACAGCATATCAAAATCCCTTTGTACACAACATGTGTTGAAAAATGACAATTGTATACATTTGATGTCATATTATAATTAATATCTTTTTTATGTTAAATGTAATTATGTTAATCTGGTTATTGCTGATTTAAGATGCATTCCAAACACATTGCATATCTAATTCACTTTCTGTTTGATATGTATTTGAAACTTAAAGCTGTCCCGTAGAGTTTTTGATCACTTGTGGCACTGTGGAGCAATGCTTTTACAAGTGAGTCTCGGTCCACAAGGACAATGATGTAAACAATGCATGGTTTAAAATATTCCAAAACTCAAATGTTTTATAAGGAGGAGTGTGCACTGAGCTGTTTCTTTTTAGACCTTAAGGATACACAGCGTGTAACACTGACTATAGACTCCACAGGGCACCTTTAGGTAAGCAGCTTGAGTTGTATTTTTCAAATTGACTTATCAATTAGCATTTTAGCTGGTGTATGTCAAACTCAAGCATTTCATGTAGCGTGTAT
The DNA here is from genome assembly GCF_022379125.1 of Scophthalmus maximus. Taxonomy (NCBI): domain Eukaryota; kingdom Metazoa; phylum Chordata; class Actinopteri; order Pleuronectiformes; family Scophthalmidae; genus Scophthalmus; species Scophthalmus maximus. The sequence continues at coordinate 9,429,547 of NC_061532.1, forward strand.
CATTTTGATATATACCTTCTAAGAATTAAATGTGATGAATTAGCATTTTGAAATCCACTATGGGTAAAAAATGATTCTGTGACAAACTGCGTTTTGAATTACATCAGGCTGTGCACTGGTCCGTCTTATGTTGCAGTCCAGCAAAGAGTCAGAGAAGATCAATTTGTTCTCCATACCAACCCCTTTTTTCTCTTGCCGTACATTTCTCCCACAATAACAATCTATTTCACTCTAATAAGCATTTTTGATCCAACCCCCTCCCCCTCCCCGCCACCCCCAACCCTTCTTTCTACAGATGATGAGATTATGTTGTTACTTCCTCTTTGGTAATCAGGATGTGCGCTTGTCCAGCAGGACTGCAGATAAGAGCAGGCTTCAACTAAGCATGGTCAAAAGTTGGTCTGATACTTTTCTCAGTGTAAGAGACCTTACTCAGCATTGGTAAACTCTCCGATCGGCAATACATTCAATCAATGAGACGACTCAACAGTTGTGCACGATCACAAAAAAGTGTCTCTTCCCTTTAGGCTTTATCTATAGGCACTTAAAGAAACTTATTTCTGTACAGAAATAAAGCATGCATTGTTTTGTTGTTGTTGTTTTTTTGTCAGAGTTCAGATAAACTTGAATATTGAAGTTGGTCTTTGGATTTGTAAACAGTATCCAGTTCCTCTTTTTGCATGGCCCCCCCTCCCCCACCCACCCACACACACACAAAATCAGCAGAGCACATGTAAAAAGTCAAAGGTTTGCTGTTGCCAGATCACAAATCTATATCTTCATAGCATCATGTTCAATATCTTTGTTGCATCGTGTGCGTTGGTTCCTCTCAGTGGCTATGCCCGTGTGTGAGTTCGTAACGTGAAGATGATCTTCTTTTTATCTCAGATCCTGTGAGTCGTAACTCACGACGCAGGAGGAAAATGTCATTGCATCCAGGGTGTCAATGACTCCGAGGCTGAGCTCGACTTGTGGGATTTTCAACCAAATCGATCTTGGCCCCTGATGAAAGGACCATAAAACTGATGGTCAGCCTGTCTCATTGGCATCGCTCCCTGTGTGCTCAGCTCCTCCAAGCTGTGGCATCCTACCCAAGGGAAGAGACCTTCCTCTGGCCCAGCGCCTTGATCCAGGCTCCTCGTCCTCATTTCCTTTCCAATTCCTTTATTGTCATGTTTTATCTGCGTTCTAATGTCTGTCTAATTTTGTCTCCAGTATTTCCTCTCTCATTTCCCTCACTTTCCCATCTCGGAAGAGATAAAAAGATCCCTTTTAATTGGGCACGTGCTCGACCTCATACACAAAAGTGCATGAATGTTCACAGGGATTAGTTACAGGGCAACCAGGTGGCGTACATGGGATGCTGCTGAGGAGTAAGATATGCATGAGGAGGCGAGGGAGGACAAGCGTAGACGGGATAAACCTGCGCAACGTAATAGTTGCTGAAGTTGCCATCCGAGACGTAAGGAGCCGGCTGGTAGAAGCAGGTGACATTGGCAGCGTTGGGAATGGCATTCTGCTCCGCCAGGACCCGCAGTGCCAGGGACGAGATGAGGCTGAGCGTCTGACGCCTCTCGTGGCCCATCAGGCACACCGTGCTCTCCTGCACCACCTCGTACAGCATGGCCAGATAGTCGTACTTCCTGTCCTCCAGGTCTACAAAGTGGTTCTGTAGATAGGACTCCAGCTTCCTCCTCTGCTCGCATACATCGGGAAAGTCTATGAAGAAGCGCGAGCACATGTAACGCTGCAGCATTTTCATCTCAGAGTCAGAAGCAGCACGGAAACCCCGCACTAGGAGGTGGCAGTACTTCAGCAAGCCCCCGCCCCGGATCTCCTCGGGACTCCGTGTGCAGATCAGGCGCTTGCGCAGGTGATCGAGGGCGGTGGGGAAATCGCCGTAGACACTCTCCCCCAGGATCGTTGGGTGGAAAGTGGCGGCCATTGGGTGCTCTGAGCATTCGTAGAAGAGGAGAAGTGAGTCCAGGCGGATCTGGAAGGAGTCCACGCTGAACTCAAATTGCCGCCGAAGGGAGTCCACAAACTTTAGCTCCACATTTTTGCCGTGGTTGTTGGAGAGGGAGATGAGACTCCAGCGATCGGAGTCGTTGCACACCTTCACCATCTTTTGCACATAGGCCTCCTAAAAAAAACAAAGTAAAGAATCAGACTCAAAGCTCTGGTATGTGTACCACATATCATGGTTGAGTATATGTCAAGTAATCCACAATTTTAAATTGTGGATGGATCACTGACGGCACTGTTGAAACAAAGGGAATCAACATCTGGATTTGCCTTTTTTAAATTTACACTCATAGTTTTGTCCATTTGAAAAGCACTGCAGCACAATAAGAGCAAACAGTAGGCTAAACTGGACCTACATTTTGTTTTGATTCTTGACTTAGTCAAATTTTTTAAGAAGAATAAACCATGTGTCAGACTTCTTGACTCAGAGACCTACTGCCTTCTGTGGGTCGGTTTACTCCACTTCCTCGCTTTTTCCTTCCTCTCTCAGCTGTAATACAGTTTTAGTTCCTGCCGGTCTAACATGTAGATCTTCTGAATAATAAAAAAGGCTAAAATCCAGCCAGTCTAGTTTGAGCAGCATCAACAACTGGACATAAATGTTATTTGCACCATGATAATAATCTTGATTTGGCCTGTGGGTCATGATGTTTTGCTGATCACATCTGTCGGTGGGCCATTAGTCGCCTGGGCAGTCCTTGGTATCCAGGTAACTGAGGGCCAACTGATTAATGTGGATCTGACTGCAACTGGATTAGACAGAATCCTCTTTGAATTGGAAACTGACCTGAAGACTCGTATATCTCTGTGCTATAGTTGGACGCATTCAGGGGCAGATCTCTGCCGTGTTTTAGTAGGATTTGTTTAAATGTCATAAAAGAGAATGTGCAAACAGAAAATGTGTGCATTGACTTGCATGTGCAAATAACTTCAGCACCGTGTCATCCGTAATTACAGAGGTGTCAATGGAAATAGGACCAAATCTAAGAGAAAAGTAAAGTCCACACAGCAATCTTTCCTGGAAGGTTAGAATCAACAAAAGTCTCAACTTGGCATTACAGATAACATGATCAGTACACTGGATGCAAGTTAGAACTCCATACACTACCTTGAGGGTCACTGGCGTGATCTTTTCTTTATTCACTCCGTCCGGCAAGAAGTCCAGAAGAGAGTCCAGGACTATGTCTTTCACCATCCGAAACTCCATCTCTCCTTTCAGCTCGGCGCAGAATATCAAGTCCAGGTCTTTCCATCCCAGGCCGCTGTCCTCGTGCAGGACGTAGCTGGCCGCGGAGCCGTTCAGGCGCACCTCCCGGACGTGGATCCGCTTCTCCTCCATGCGGCTGCGGACCACCTTGACGATGTCGCGCGGCTTCACCTCCAGAGTCGGGAAGTTCCAGCGGCCGTGGATGGGGATGGAGCCGGTGAGGATGGCGTCCAGCCGCTGCACTTGCTCCCAGTTGAGCACGCTGAGGTTGATGCTCTCCCCGTCCGTGCAGCCGTCGGCCGCAGCAGGCTGCACACGGTCGGTCATGCTGATCGGAGGAAGGACAGTGGAGTGGGCGTAAACGACAGAACTTTCCACTAGCTGCAGCTTTCAGGGAAAGTGGCCCGTTGGAACTGAAACGGCGAGCGGTCCCTACGCATGACGAAAAAGAAGAAGCTGGGCGGCGTTACAGTGCTTTGTCCTACTTCTTCTGCGCTCCAGACAAATTCAATTGACGAGCTTTGAGTGTCTGTCCAGCATCTGCCGCCTCGCCGCGCGCTCCGGTCCGTCTCCGTCGCCAGACTCTGGAAAGACGAGGCCAACTGTTGAAGTCGAGGCGATTGTTCCCCCCCGGCAGCATCAGCTTGTCAGTGCGTGCCAAAGATTCACTGGCGAATCCATTGCATCCGGGGAAACGTGTGATCCACCGCAGAATAACTCACTTCTGTCCTCTTTGGCTCACACAGCACACAGCTCCCGCTGCGCCACGACCAACTTTACGCACGCGTGGGGAGACCGATCCGCTTCTCAACTGCGCGACCCACTTTCAAAAAAAGTGCCGTATGGCTGCTTGCCTTTCTCACATTTTGGCTATTGGTCGCCCGTTGTTACTGCGTGATGCCACAGAGGACCGGACTCCACAGCTGTTGGAGGAGCGGCTGAACAGTGCGCGTCCAGTCTGAGAAGCGCGTGGGCGGGGGCGGAGTGAGACTGACTGCCCCCACCTACTAATAGCTGCAGCCACTTCCCATGCTTACTTTGAGCGGCTGCGAGCCCGGAGACCGAGGCGTGTCTGGTGCATGGGCGTCACGGGAGAACAGAACGAGTGGCGTTCGTTGGATGCTTTCCCTTCGCCAACAGCCGCCACTCGCTTGGAATCGATTTCTCCTGCGCCCATCCCGAGCCAAGGGCCTCCACCACAACTGCGTCGTGTATTATTGACGGGGGGGGGGGGGGCAGAGAGGTGAAGCCCACTCACCATGCGTGCGCCCTATAATACTACAGCAGTTGCTGTAGTAAAGAATAGTTTGTTTTGTTTTTTTTACCTGGTACAGTTGAGACAATCACCATAATATGATGGGGACGCTGAGGGAGTCGTGAATACAGAATAATTCTGTCTGATGATGATCATATGTCAGTCTGAATTTTATTCTCATATTACGGTTTCACAGTCGAGCTTCATCATTCACAGGTGAGGCACTGATACGCATATCCCCCAACGCCCTCTAGGGGAGGGTTTTTCACCCATTCATCATTTGGCCCTGCAGGCACTGTGTTTGGAGCCACTCCCCAGTCTGAGGTTACTGCACTAAATTGCAGCAAACTTGCAGAAAAAATGTGTAAGTACATTTATGTACATCTAATATATGCTTAATTGACAATCTGAAACTAGATGTATATAATTGATTGCTAAGCTGTGATGAACATTTCTGATATATATATATATATGTAATACGCAAGCCGTCTGTCAGGATGTAGGGTATAGGCCACAGAGTCTGTGCAGGTTAGTTGTGGCGGATCTATAAGCGTGGAGCTTGGCGCGTACATCTGCGTCACTGCAGACGAGCCCATAAACCAGCTTACCACAGATTACCCTGTATGTGCAGTGACACACGTCCAGTCAGACACAGGCATGGGCGACGAGACTATAGATACATGTATGCGTCTGCCATTTGAGGGAATTATCGAATGCATACTGTGCAAATGCTCGGACCACAACAAAAACGTAACAAGCTGATTTTTTTTAAAGAAAATATACTCCTATCCTTATAGTCTCAAAACCAATGATATCTGGATGTGTGAGTGGATATGTGCTGTATCTCATAACACTATCTGTCAAGCACATGAGCCACACGGGCGCAGATATCACATGGCATTCCTATACGTGCAGTGCGTCGCTGCGCAATATGTCACAAGGCATTTAGGTTTACTGTAAATAATTTCAGTAAACATGGGATCTATGTTTGTAGTGTGTGGGAAACCTTTTGACTCAGTATTGCTTCTTATCTGTGTCATTGGGTATAAACAGAGGCCAATGCTGCAGTCGGTACGTGTCAGCAATGCAAACAGACAACCTTGCATGGACATTTCCGGTTTGCAGACGACGACGCAGGGCCGCAGGTTCATGCCAGGCAGCAGGTCAGTCACACTTGTCACTTTCCCCATTCACCAACTGGCTCAGTGTCAGGCTTACTGCCGCGGATACTTACCATGAAGCAGCAACTTACCTGACCTCTGACCTGTGAAGTGGATGACACCGGCTTGGTATCCAATGTGTGACGACATCGGAGGACTGTGGAGGGGATTTCAGACAGACCTCTTGTCAGGCTGCCAAACCAATCGCCACATATAGAAAAACTAATTTGTGCATGAGTGTGTGTGTGTATATGTGTTAGTTGCATTGACTTTTTCAACAGTATGTGCAGACATCCCCCTAATGCACACAGCTTTGTTCAAAAAGCCAGACGAATAGACTCGGTCAACACGTCATTCAGGCCTTCTGCTTTCTGATCACATCTACACTATCTCCCTTTCGCCCTGTAAACTTCCACTATGAATCCTTTATTCCTCCCTCCATTTTATGCTACTATTCCTCTTTTTTTCCACTCATCCTCCTTTCCATCCCCCTTTCCTCCATTCCTACACATGAAAGTTCATTAAGTGATTACAGTGAGTTTGTTAGGTGACCATGCTTCCCCTTGCTTTCTCTTTCCTTTCCCACCTCACCCCCCCACCCTTTTCTATTTTTATTCTTTGGATTTGAATTAGTACAGGGAAATAAATCCAGCTTTGGTACCATTTTGTCCCATGTTTTGGGGGGTTTTGAATATTTTTGTGGTCAGTTACCATTAACACTATGTGGAATCGTGTCTAATAACAATCAAGCAATTTGTGAGTTTACAGTTCAGATGCTAACATTAGCAGGTTGAAGTATCGCCACAGCTTTATGTTGAATTTAGAATGCATCATTGTTGCATGTCAGCAATTTGGCTCAACATACAGAATGCATGATTTGTAAAATCATGTTTAGAGAGAGGAGTATCACCGCTTAATGGGAAAAAAAATGTCCTCACCATCTTCACCAGGTTGCTACTGACTTGGATGCTGACTTTGACTCGATTGAAGACTATAGACTTTATTATCTGTGCTTGGTTCGACCTGGACGTTGCACGGTTTTACAGATAGCACAACTTGATTTCTGTATTTTCCTACTTCCTAACAACCAAGACAACTGACCAGGACGCCCTCATCTTCTTCCAGCCTAAACTCAAAACTTCACACCCCTTAATACCTTATTCATGTTTACTCCTTTTAAAATGAACATGAAACAAATCTTAAAATCTTTTTCTATTGTTTCCCCTTGGAAGTTTGTGTCCTAAAAGATTCTTTCAGGTTATCATCTGGAACTGTAATGATTACATTGTGTTCAAAGCTGGGAGACCAAAAGATTCTTATCTCTCACGTGTAAGCCTGTTTCAATATCAGAATCAGGACTAATGTTATTATTACTGCTTCATGCCCCATTATCACTGTTAGGACTGTGATCTTACACTTTTGCACTTGGGAATCAGCTGCAAGCATTTGCAAGCCCTATTGTTCCCACTACTGTGCATGAAGTTCACACTGTCAGAGTCCAGCCCGTGGCCCTCTGACATATGGCCTACAGTGCAAGTAGACGTAAGGCACACAATGAAGCTGTTGGCACTCTTACCGGGCAAAGTAAAACTTCAACAGTATTTCCAATCAACCTTTCCAGTCAACCTTGAAGAGTGCGCTCAGTAGTGTAAGCCCCCACTAAACTCTTGCATAGCCTCTAATGAGATTCACTGACATGCCCTGCACCGTAAGCCATGCTGCAGCGCTCCTCGTCCTCCTAGTATGAGCATAGTAGTGTCGAATATAAATCGTTTGAATACTCCGGTGACAAGAAAGACAGACCATGTGAAATTAAGATTAAACTTTGGGTTGTGGTAACAGGAAAAAAAACACACTTGATTCAATCTTTGAATTTGAATAACAAACATACACACTCACATATAGTATATATAGAAGTGAAATGTTTATGAGTTTTCAGAGTCCTTCATTACAAAGAGCAAAAAAAAACTGTTAACAAGTGATCAATCATTGAGTAATAACACAGAGGATGTAGTTTGTACCAACCCGCTCTGTGAACTCAACTCAACTCAGTCTTTTTATCTGAAGCCCCAGAGATTCATACAGTCCTCCGGCCTTGTAAGTCAATAGTTTCCCTTTTTTTTTGTTTTTTAAACAGACTGTTCTGCTTTCCTGACCTGTCATGACCGAGGACAGCGAACTGCTGTAACAAAATAAACTGGAAGTGAATCCTTCGATCGGTGACTCACGTTGATATTCTGTGGCGGAATCTGTCCCATGTGAACAGACATGCAGGAGCACAGCATGCCTCCTGGGTATATGGCTCCAGAAATGAACCTGGAAATAAATAACAGCATGGAAAATGTGAGTAAACATTCGTTTTTTTAATCTGCAGGGACCTGAGATCAAGAGGATATGAGGCAATAACAATCAACGTATTTCCGCAACACATTTACAATGTATATACAATTTATTTTACAATTCCCCAGCAGGCTGCAAAATATGGGCCCCAATATCTGTGTTATTGGTTTGTGCCAATTTACTTGCAATGTTTGACAAACTATGAAAATATGTACTGTATGACAAAATTACAATAAGAGCTTTAAGGTGGATCCTGATTTTTATTTTGAAGCTCTTTTTCAGTGAATGGTCCAGAATGTAGTTTAAATAAACACTAGAAATCACTGGGTCAAAGTTGACCTCATTTAGTTTTAAAGGATCTCGAGCCAAAAAGACTGGGAACCACGGCACAAAACCAATGGAAATCTGCAGCCCACATTAATGCGGGCTGATATCTTTTTTCTGCCTCGTCATGGAAATGTCAGAACTTAGAATCCATTTCATGTACAGGAACAAAAGACGTGTGACTTATTTTCTTTTGTTTACTGTCAGTCTTCCAGTTTCATGGACAAACTGGAAAACCCCTTGATTTCAACAAAGGTCGCCTTCACACAACATGAAGGACTCCAGTGCCATCTGCTGGATCACAGCAAACGGCCAATGTTGTGCTAGACTGACCGGGGACTTGTTGACTCTGTTGAAACATCTTTTGACATCTCACTAGATGGCGGTCCTTTCCCACTGCTAATACTGGAACCTTTTTTTGCGTTTCTCCTCTGTTATTCTCAGTTTCCCACACTTAATGCAACCTCAAATGTCAACACGTGTATTTATACAGCTGTGTTGGATAAACGGTGTCATCCAAGAGCCACGTTAGATCATGTTACCCTTTAATGCAAAGCATTAAGATTATTTTATTAAAAGCTGAATGAAATAAATATGCTAACCAATATGGGTGATTTTGTCAGCCCTATTAGTTAGCATTCATTCAAAGCATCTTCATTTTAACTCTCCACACACATGACATGTGTGGAGGGATGTAAGGTGAGACGGAGCCACTGTTCCGTTGAAAATAAAGCTGACATTAGATATGTTGAAGATATTTGCTGTGGGAAATCTGTGCGAGAGTCATTCCAGTCGCATGACCGATCCGACCAAATGAGATTTGTGTCTCAGCAAATAAACCCTTTTTCCATTTCTTTTCTCTTTGTTCAGCATTTCTATGTAGCCCCGGCAACAGCTCGCGACTCTGTTCTGTTCTCTGTCTGTCACACAGATGGCTCAAATGACTTGTGGCTTGTGAAGCAGAAGTGCATGCTCAGGTTCAGCTTTGTTTTGACTACACAATGATTTATGACCACAAATGATGCAGACATAGGTACTGATGCTTTTGAGACGTCTGCCAAAGTTTGTGTGTGTGTGTGTGTGTGTCATACATTTCCACTTAGCTTCCTTTAAAAGCATCTGCAACCTCTTATCTGCCATAAGGAGTGAGATACATATCCTGCACAACAACAAAAAATTGCACAACAAGCTCCGCTTTGCAGTCACAGTAACCAACATATGACTGTGTGCTGCTCAGATCAGCGGGGTTTTATGGGGTTGTATTGCACTCCAGAGGCACAAAGTATCTTAGTGGTACGCTCTTGTAGCATATCATCCACCCACACTGGTTTGGTGAAGCCCTGCGCGAGGCTGCAGCTGCAGGTGATGTGGCAGCAATTTTGTGCAATGGTCAGTCATTTGGCGCGTTGCTCTATCATGAAAGGTTCAGGGTGGAACTCCACTCCCCTGCTCGTCTGTCTCAGAGAGAGGTGATTTGGGGTGAGGCGTTAGTCTCTGTAGCTCCCACCGAGCACAACAGTGGTGGGGGGACGGGAGGCAAGAGGAAGGTTAACGAGAGATGAAAAGATAAAAATACTCTCTGGTGGGTAATTGAGGTTCAGGATGAAGAGAGAAAAGACATGCATGCAGCGATGGTGAGTTAGTGAGTGGTGGGGAAGAATGGGGGTTGGGATGCGTAAACAAAACATTAGGAGCAGATGATGAAGATGAAATAAAATTGCTAACTCAAGTCTAAGAAGGGCCACGTCACCGTCTCACATGCAGCATCCAGACAACATTGCCCCATCTAAGCCTGATGTCACATACCACTGCTTTCTTTATTTACCTCGCATGAAAGTGCTCTCCTTCCACGGACCACTCCTCACAGACACTGGCCTGCACTTCCTCTCAATGTTGTCCACCATTTTGAGCTTTCTCTTGCTTTTTTTTTATCTGATCAGTAATGCAGGTCACTTATGGCATATTACGGCCCCAGTTGGTGCCTCCCATGTGACACCATTACAGCTGAGCATTTGATTCTCTGAAAATTAAACATCCAGTGATCTTTTGAAAACCATCGTAGCTATTTTTCAGAGAGTTGGATGCTTAGTACTGTTGGTTAATTAACAGGCACAAAGTTATTTTAGCTCTTGAACAGCTTTGCAGTTTCTCATGGCAGCATGTTTTTCGTCATTAATTTGCATTTTAAAGTGTGTGTGTGTGTTTGTGTGTGTGTTTGTGTGTTTGTGTGTGTGTTTGTGTGTTTGTGTGTTTGTGTGTTTGTTTGTGTGTGTGTGCGTGTGTTCGTGTGTGTATGTGTGTGTGTGTGTGTGTGTGTGTGTGTGTGTGTGTTTCAAATTTTTAATTGTGAGTTGTAAATTGTAATTTTTCTTTTTTCTTAATCATACACATAATACAACACGGCTTAAGGGACTGTCAACAGTTCACACTGATCACATGGATTTCGTGATGATCGAGATCTTCAACTATTCCTATCACGGTTGCTCAAAACCTTCATTGCTGGATTGTGTTATATAACAGATATTCACTGGACTGGATTCCAATAAGCATCAACTTATCGCGTTGCCTCATAAATAACTGCTGTGTTTCTAATCACATCCTTTGACTGGAGCAGAGAGAAAAAAGAAACTTAAAGGTTGATTTGGTAAGACAAAAGAATGTGTGTGTGTGTGTGTGTGTGTGTGTGTGTGTGTGTGTGTGTGTGTGTATTAGTGTCTTTACATCTGTGTGGTGGGTAAGAAATGGCAAGAGTTACACCACATGCAATATCTTTCATTAGCAATAATTTGTTGATGACTTCAGCATGTAGGCTCATACGTCCAATACCTTCACTTTGTTACAACAGCTGATTAAAATTCAACACAGTGGTCCCTCCTGTTGTTTTTAGCCCTAATTTTAGTCATCACTCACTGAGGAATTAGGTCGACTCACCTATGTCCAGTTCCAGAAACAATTAAATCGGAGCACAGCCCATCAACATGTGGGAGACTGGGTCACTCCAAAGCATGTCTGAATCCAGCTGGCTGAAGGCAGTTTTGAGAAACCCAATCATGGGAATGTGCAAAAGCCAGATTAAAATCAACAGCTGCATGTTATTCCTCTTCATTATTATTCTTCCTTAAAAAAAAAAAAAAGTAAGCCAGCTACAGTTCAAGTTTCAGCAGTAGAACGGACATGGCGCAATGTCCCCTCCTTTAGATTTTTGGGTTGTTTTGCTTGTATCTGTAGTTGAAAAAAATTACTTGAAATGGGCAAAATATATAAGCTTGAATGTTTGTAATAACATCATTTTGGTATAAACATGTGTTTGGCAATCGGAAAATGAATTAGAGTCTAGAGATAGGATAGAGATGTGTCGAAGGAAGATGAAATATACTGAATGTGATAGAGACACAATATCTGGCTGAGGCTCGAGTTGTTTGTGTGTTGGGAAACTTGGCGTCAAAGCTGACCATCTTTTCCCCACGCATGGATCCCGATGGAGACAAAGATAAAGACAGAGGAGAAAAACATACAGTAGAGAGATGGATGATTTATCCACATGTCATTGTATATTCAGTTTGAAGACTCAACCTTGCCAAACTGTCTCCCACTATCTCACATGACTGAGTGTCGTTTTCGGCTGCACTCCCAGAACAGTGGATATCCCCTATTTAAAGAAGCTGGCAGGCACACAGCACGATCTGACAAACGGGGGGAGATGAAGGAAAGATGCCTTCTTACATAAACAGTTAACCAGCACCATTGATGATATATATATATATATTTCAATGCATAGGTTCGCACAAATTGTTGACCATGCACCAGTCAAACCCTATGAATAACCACCATGGTGTCCATAGACACCCCTATGTTAACTGCTGCGTATGTCAGTTCATCGATTACCCAGATAAAAAGCGTGCATGAAGTCTGGAGGCATGGAACAGACACATGACCATGGATTAATGGTTAAGTTTCTTCAGAATTGCACTGATGTCGTAGGTCATCAACTCTGCGGTCGTCATCTTTCTTTCTCTAGAGTTGAAACAGAAGCAACTTTCTTTCGAAATGTGAAGGGCGTGTGTGCGTGTGTGTTTCTTTTTGCTAAATCACTTCCTAATCTTAGAGCCTGACTAGCTCGCAGGCGTTGTGTCTAAACTGTGGAGTGAAACTATCTTAATTTACCCTGTTGCTAGTTTGCCACACATGATATGAGGTAGTATCACTTTCCAAGGTGCCTAATCCTCACAATCATGGTCATAAACACATGTTATTGTGCACCCCACCCTGAAGATGAAATAAAATTAAGCAAAAGGCCAAGTCCAAGAATAAAATATTGGTCTTTATCGTATGTCCAAAAAGCCCATAACCAAAAGCAGCTGGCTTCATCACAGACCAAAAAGAATTGTCTGTCAAGAGTGAGGTAAAGTCTCTTTTCTTTCCTTAAAATTGAACTTATTGAACACAAACACTGCAGATGGTATTAATAAAATGCACTGATTCTATTTTCCAAGATGTCAGATATTGTAATTACACCACGACTACAACTCTTCAGCTGATGAATTTTAACAACAGACAGATATGGATTCAATTAATTCTTAATTATAACAGCAGGAGCAAGTAAATGGCCCATAGCTCCAGCCCTCATTTATTACACAGTGATGGAGGTTTAATTGGTTCTCTTAGCTTTTAGCAAGAGGAGAGAAAGAGGGACATAATACATGGATAGCATGCAAACACCTGCATATTATTGATGTATGTTATTCCATCACAGCCTCCATGCATCTGGGAAAACTTTCCTCAAAATTTTGTAACCTGACTGCAGAGATTTGACTTCCTTCAACCGTGATAACATTAATGAGGTCCAACTCTCATGGTCTGCGTTCCAGTTCATCCCAAATGTGTTGGATGGGGTTGAGGCCAAACTGACAAAATCAATTTTTTTATGGGACTCACTTTCTGCACGTGGGCATTGTCACACTGACAGGAAAGGACCTTCACCAATTATGACGATAATATCATATCACATGATTGGAATAGAAGGTGTAGTCAGTGCAGGGTCAGCTGTCCACCGAAGCCTTTGTACGGATGCATATTTTAGTTCAAGGATACTGCAGCACCATAGATGCTTTCAGCTGTAGTTACCGGACAGAGAGTAGTGTACATCTTATCACAGTATGATGATATTGTTAAATACCACTGTATGACTGGGCAATTAGTCAAATAATTGGACAAATAATTGGAACTGACAGGAATTCAATGTCTTATTCAAAAACACGCTCTTGCTCACATCAGTCTCAGCCTCAGACTTTCTAATGAATGCGGACTGAGGACTGGGCCGGCGTCCCACACATCAGTGTCCAGGTTCCTCCAAGGATTACAGGTCATCAACTGGTAAACACATGGTGGTCTAAGTCCGACTCGTGATGCTTGACGCTGAGTGACAGAAGAGTAAACATGACAACAGCACAAACAAGTGACTCATATCATGGCAGAGAATCTATAAACAGAAAGTGTGCCGGACCACACACTGTACTGGAACGGAGGACAGAAATATGCACACACCAACAAGCATACCATAAGCAGGACTGATATCCAAGTCCCACAAACACCAGCCTTCACAGACACACACACGCACGCACACACACACACACACGTGAATCTGTTTTGATTTGGAATAAGAGAACAACAAGACCTCCTGTCTGTTGGAGTGATGGGCTGATGACAGTCAGTCAGCACACACATCGGCGTGTTTGTAAGAACTTAAATATTTATTAATAAATAAGTTACATTAGATTACATATTTTATGGGCGTCGGTTAGCTCACTTAGTATCACCAGTGCCCCGTGTGTGTGGAGGCTTGAGTCCTCCTGCAGCGGCCGTGGGTTCGACTCTGACCCCGGCCCATTACTGTTCGTCTTCCCCCACTCTCTCTTGAACACTCCTATAAATGAAAGACTTAAAAATGCCCCCCCCCCCAAAAAAAAAAATATATATAAAGATTACATATTTTATACCACCTGACGTCCTCATGTTAAATCTCCCTGAAGAGACACGATTTTCTTAAAATGAACTGCCATCTACATTTAAAATCTTCAATAGCTTCACTTATGGAATACTGGTATCTACCGGGGGTCAGCAGGTAAAGCTCCTTTAAATAGAACTGAAGCAGCGTTTGGAACCCTGTTTACAATAATCTGTGTTTTTAAAAGTTAAATTACAGCGTGATAAGATTATATAGTAACATCTTTAACTCTTTGTTAAATAGAACTGGTAAAAGATGTACTGTCTCCATAAAAGAAGTGTTCCACACCAGTTTATTCCATAGCACAACCATACTCTGACAGTTGAAAACTATATTACCAAACATAGACCTGTTTCTGGAGCAGAGCCCTTCCCTTGGCGTGAAGTGTAAATCCTCCTCTGAGGCTGCAGAAAGCAGGAAAACACAGTCAGCTCAAATAATCCCTAAAGCCTGTGTGTTCCTAATTCATTTCAGCGCTTCGGCTGATTATCCCTCCCTGAAATCAACAAGGTACGTCTCTGTTTTGAATTACCGAGGAACGCAAGCTGAATGTCACTGCACTGACATTTGAGAAATTCCAGTTCGCATTGAAACAAGAGAGTTTGGCTGGTGTTTGCTATCTGGACTATTTCAGACTAATGCAAACTTCAGTTCAGGTCCTGATTGTCTTTTCTTTCTCGAAGCCGGTCAGAAATGTAAAGATGCACCTGTTTACACTCCACTCACATACAAGGGTTGGTTTGCTAATTTGGGTTTAGGGGGCTGAGCTTCCAGTTATAAAATGGGTTGAATGCCGGCAGGTAATAATTATGACCCACCACATGAAAAACTTTAAGGATGCTATATGTACATGTATGTGAGCGGGTGGTGGTGGTGGTGACGGTCGCTTGCCAAGAGCATCAGCCATTATTGCATTTATAAGACCAGTGTCATGATTCTACCCCCATGAGGTCTCTGAACTCTTGGTGGTTATTTGGTTATTCCCTTGATTCGCCCTCCTTGTGTCTATGTCTTGGTTAAGTTACCTTTGTTGTCCTCTGTTCTATCTTAAGTTTCTTGTTTCCTGTTTTATTTTGAAGTTGTGTCCCGCGTGTCTCTGCACTTCCTGTTTCCCTGTCTCTTGGCTGCACCTGCTCCTGAAGTGTGTCACCTGTCATCAATCGTCCCACGTGTATTTGGTCTCTGTGCTCCCAGTCCAGCCTGTTATTGTACCCGCGCTGAGTTTCTGGTTCCCAGTGTTGTTTTTTTTCAGAACGGATTACCTGAGTAGTAATTTGCTTTTGTTTTTCCTCTTTAAAAAATTGAATAAATACAGGTTTTGTTTCTTGCACCTGCATTTGGGCTCAGCTTCTTCCAACCTGACAACAGGAGGATGTGATACGTCGGCTGAGCAGCGCCTCTTCTTCAGGGCAGACTGGAAGCTTCAGTGACTCGCTATCAGGTAAGACAGGCTTATTGGGGCTAGCAATCTAACTTCAGAAGATTAAAAGAAGTGGTAGTAATGGAAATGCTGCTTTCCACTGCTGGAGACTTGGAGAGTATAGCCCCTTTAATTACTGTATATCTAGAGTTTTATGTGGCAAAAAAGTTCAATCTGTCTTCCTACATGTGATAAGCTCTTTTGCTGTGATTTTACGCGTCATCCCCCACGCTTCACGTGGGTTCATAATCTGCCTTTACTCCTCCTCCGTCACGGAGGATAATTCAGAGACGCAGACATGTTGTTACTGTATCTCAGTCGTGTTACCTGGTAGCCACTTGTTATGGTGTAATAGTTTACAGTTCATGCGCTCACATCCCTGGCTGTATGACTGTGAATACTCAAGTCGATATAAAAACAACTCGGACAACTACATGTATGCTCACAAAGAATGAACCAAGCACACATGCACGACCGCACAGGTTGCACACAATTTGTTTCATCACACAAATATTTGGATTTCGATCATGAAATCTAAAGAGCGGAGATCTTCAGAAGACCACTGCCCTCACATTCATGCGGTGATTCATACTTGCAGCCGGAGGTGTCAGACCATCCCGAGGCCACGTTATCAAAATGAGTCTGAATATTCGAATTAGTTTTGATGCTGATGCGGGAGCGCTCCACTGAAACTGCAGATTTCAACTGAAACTTGGTGTTATGGTTGGACGGGAACCAGTCAAGCTCCACGACAGGACATTGGGAGGTGTAGAGAGCCAAGTCGAAACTGCTCATCCTTTTCGTTCAGTTGTCTCCGCGCTCGTGTCCCTGCACCTGGACGCTCTGAGTCCGCTGCCAGCTGGAGGACATTGTGAAGAGTACTGGGAGAGGATATGGGAAGTTGAAAGAAAGATAGACGAGTGAGAGAGAGGGCAGAATTAGTAACTGAGGAGAAGGAAAGTACAGCAAATCTGAGATGCGTGAGAAGAGAAGAACGAGCCGGCAAAAATGAGTCATCTCTCAGTGTTACTGATATTATTATCGGCTTTCATACCCTTGAACGAGCCGGCACATTTACATTTTACTTTAGGTTGACATAACTAATTTTGATGTTTTGAAAGCTGACAAAGCTCCATCTTTACTTAAAGGAACTGTTCTCCATTTGAAAAAATGGAGACTTAAGGGGAAACTAGCTCTAAACAAACCTAGCTCTGTCCAAAGGTGACAAAAATCCACATACCAGCACCTTTGAACTTCAATAATCAACATGTTTAATATTGTTACGTTGATCCATAGGAGAACAAAAGTTTAGAATGTCACCTGGACTATTTGTTGGCAGGAATCAGTAACATCTTGAAGCCGTCCGCATCAGAGCTGATCGGCCGTGTCCCCATTTTCCCACCCTTAACTTGATATTAACCAAATAAATGAAACATGTGTTGACAGACATCTGATCTTTAGTGGTGGTGGAGGGAGATTCAGCTTCACGTGCTTTCTTCCTCTTTCTGCACGTGGGGAAGATGACCAAAACTGTTCGTTACAACTCCTGCAAAACCTGTATGCAGGCACCTTGGATTATATATACTATATATATTAGATATACTAAGCTGAATTTACAGGAGAGGTCATCCTTGCAGAAAAGGGTGCTTTGTTTGATGAGAACTGGCCCCCAAAAAACCCTGCATGGACACGAAGCGGCAGCTGGGGGATATGAGTCACACACACAAACACACACACACACACACACGTAAACTCTCTCCAGCAGCAGTCTAGATAACAGAAACTTGCCTAACAGTGGTGTCTAGACGGAGTTCAGCCACACAGGTTGACCCAGGCTGCTGTCCACGCAGCTGCAAGAGAACGAAGAATGATGGCGTATCCCCGCGCTCCGAGGGCACGACCAGCAAAGCTACGCCAGAAAAAAAGCCCCAAGCACACAGCGGAAGACCCCCTGGACCCCCTGCCTCATATCGAGCTGGTGTCAGTTCCAGTCCTGCCGGAAATTAATGAAAAGGAGGCTCAAAAGATAAAGGCTGGACAGAGCATGAAGCTAAATAAAAATGATGCCGTGTGATGGATGGACCGACTTATCACGGGACACATCAGCAGAAGAAGAACAACACGGAGCTTTGCTGAGGGTTATTTAAACAGTGACTAAGTGTGGTCACAGAGGCTGTCAAAGTAAAACCTTTGACAACAGCAACAGAGGAGCCAATTCTAGAAGTTATCGTTCTGTCAATCTCCCCTCAGACAGGTCAGGATGTGAAAACACACGTACAGACAAAGTGAGGGATCACAAAGTGGATACGTGGAGTCAATTTACTCAAGTGTTGTACAATGAGTACAGATTTTAGTGGGTGTTTCTTTTACTCGAGTATTTTTCATTTTACGCAACTCTACACACAAGAAGGGAATACTGCACTTTTTAACTCCACCTCGATCACACAAATAAAATACTGCTTGCTCATTTAATGCATGAACTATACCGTGTCTATTTAAACGCAATCTATTTGCCATTTTGCGAATAATTTAGTTTTACTTGAAGGAATAGTTTGACATTTTGGTCGTGTGTTTATTCACTTTCTCTCCGAGAGTTTCTGTAGATTGATACCGCTGTCATTTCTGTCTGCTGAACGCGAAGCTGCAGCCAAGAGCTGATTATATAGGGGAGAAACAGCTGGCCTGGTTCAAAGATAACAAGATCTGCTCTATACTCTAAATACTTTGGGTCTCCTCTGAATTTTAAAGAGCCAGGCCTTCATCACGATCCAAACTCCACACCTGTAACCTTTCGTGACAGAATCCTACTGTACATGGTGGTGATGCTATTGTGGTGATGAAATCTGTCCACAGGCAGACTGACATACAAACACCTACCGAACCAAATTGAAATAGAATAAAAAAAGAAAGAATTCACTCATCTGCTCCAACTGTATATCAGCAGAGCACGCCCCTTCTCTTCTTCCCTCATCATCGCCCTTTCTGTGTCCGTCTGTTGCTTAACAATGGACACAGATGCTCATTCCTCTCACTGAACTCCCAACACAAACATTTATTCATTCTTCTCATCATTGACCCGGTCCTTCCTTTTGGCCGGATCTCTGGAAATGCTTAGATAGACTCTTTTATTATCAGTGGAAAACACATTTTATGATTCTACAGTGCTGGGCAATCCAATCATCCAGGTCAGAACAGGGAATTGACATGTATGTGAAGACGCTTCACGGTGCTTCACTCAAACCAAATTCTGCATCATGCTTGAAGGTGCACAGAACGGACCTGTCAGTATGGAAACATGGTAGTTACGGTGCCTTGGATTCCTGTGTGTGCGCGTGGGTGAGTCTCTCGCAGCATCTGTAATCAAAGAGAACGGAGGCGCGTCTGCACTGAATGAACTCCTGTTGCGCCGACCAGAGGGACGCTTATCAGAATAGACCAACACGGGTTAATAAACTGGTTCCTTTGACCTGAGCGGTGTAGAAGTGTGTGCGCACACGCTTCAAAAACACACCTGACATGAATCTGAATTTACATTTTACCTGCAAAAGCCCCCAGATAAACACACACACTCAAAGGCAACTTTTGACGGTAACATCTAAATTAATCTCCTTTCACTCTCTCGCGTTATGAAACACAATATTTGCAGAGTCCAGGGGAGGAAAATATCCCAGGATCCATGTCCACATGGCTCCACTCTTGACCTAATGTGCAGTGTCGTCACATGATCAAAACCCACATTCACGCTTGCACCCTACAGGCGGACTCCCCACCCTCCGCCTCCCTCCTCTGCCTGTCGGGCCGTCCCTTCTCTCTGCACCACAGTGGGATGATTCTGCATGCAGCTTCCACTTGCGCTCCGTTTTTTGTTTTTTGTTTTAACCCAGGAAATGATGGAAGCCGGTCTACTGGGAGCTGTGTAGATACAGAGGATTTGTTTTATTAATGAAAGGGAGAACATGGACGGGAAGTTGCTGAGGTGCTTTTTGAATGTTTGCAGGTAGGAACGTTTTTGTTTTCCTCTTCATATTTACTAAAGCTATGTTAAACATAGTTTCAACATCTTGAGCTTCAGGTTGTCTAAGTTCTTTTCTAAGATGTATAAATCTTTAATAATAATAATATCAGACTCATTGCGTTTATTGATTTTAGGATATGGTATTTTCTGCACGTTATTTTGACGACCTTACCTATTCATTCAGTTGCAGACACCTTGTCAGTTTGAAATAAGAATCAGAGATGTCACACGCTTTTAAAAAAGAAAAGAAATTGAGCTTGTGTGCCCTCTGCTGGCCAAATAATTTATAAACGCAACATGAATGAGGCTTGAAAGTGCTTTTGCTAGTGTGGCTCCCTCAGGCCTAGATTCCATTTGCCATTCCATTACCTCTTCACCGTTACAGTTAGAAAATCCCATGAAGTCTGTAGTGAGGTTAGTTCTCTCTAACCCCTGGAAGTATTTCCTCTTCTTTCTCTTTCTTTTCAGTGGAATGGGCCTCAAACACCTTCTGTGTCTGCTGCTCTGTGCGGCAGCACTGACAGTTCCTGGAGTGTTTGGTAAAGATGGGAACAATGAGGCGTCCAGTTGGACCAGGCAGAGCCTCCCGGTGCTGCTGGACACACACACGCAGCTTTTAAGCACCCCCTTATTCAGAGGGCAGGAGGAGGATGAGGAGACAGGAAGGGCGAAGACACTCTGTGGGATAGAGTGTCACGGCAGCCTGCCCCCTGTAGACCAGGCTGAGCAAGAGAGGATTCTGGGATACGAGACAATGTATGAGAACGGCACGCGCACACACACAGATATCGGTTTGCAAGGGTTTAATGAGACGTCTGCTGGAAAGCCAGCCCACTCGCAAACCCACATCCGAAGGAAACGCCAGGTTTACGGGGCAGACGGACGCTTTGTGATCTCTGATTCACATTTTACCACCAACTACCCGTTCTCCACTGCGGTTCGCCTCTCCACCGGCTGCTCTGGAGTCCTAGTATCCCCAAAACATGTGCTGACAGCCGCACACTGCATCCATGACGGCAGCGACTACCTGGAGAGTGCCAGAGGGCTCAAAGTAGGAGTGCTGCAGCTCAAAACCAAAAAAAGAAGAGGCGGAAGAAGGAGAGGAGGGCGACGGAGGGGTGGAAGGACAGGTGAGGAGAAAGAATGGGAGCAGATAATGGAGGAGGGCGAGGAGCAGAATATTATAGATGGAGATGTAGTGAGAGGTGGACGTAGGGGTAGGGGACGCAGAGGAAGAAGGGTGAAAGGTCATGTGGTTGCTGAGGATGGAAATATAGGTGAGTTTGAAAAGGGCGGGGGAAAACGAAAAGGCCTCGGCCGCGCTCGACGCAGTGTTGAACCCAGCAAGCAGCCCGTCTTCCGATGGACCCGAGTCAAACAAACCCAAATCCCTCAAGGTTGGATCCACACAGACAGCTCCAAAAACTCAGTTTCCTCCGACTACGATTACACCCTTCTGGAGCTGAAACGACCAGTCAAACAAAAGTACATGAGGCTCGGAGTGGCTCCCTCCGCCGCTCCCCTGGCACGGATCCACTTCTCAGGCTATGACACCGACAAAAGCCTGCTGGACGGGCGCGGGGACGAGAAGGTGGTTTATCGCTTTTGCTCCGTGGCAAAGGAGTCTGACAATTTGATGTACCAGCAGTGCGACGCACAGCCCGGCGCGACGGGCGCTGGTGTCTACGTTCGTCTGAGAGAGGAAGCGGGGGACACGGGCGGGAAGGAGAAGTGGCAGAGGAGGGTGATCGGGGTGTTCTCAGGCCACAAGTGGGTGGAGGTGGACGGAGGTCAGCTGAGGGACTTTAATGTGGCCGTGAGGATCACTCCTCCCAAATATGCCCAGATCTGTCACTGGATCCACGGAGATCCAAGTGTCTGTGAAGACGTCTGAACTTACAGAGCAATGGATCTACAAGAGAAACATTTGTTGTCACTTTGTACAAGACTCAAAGATCAGGGGTGGCATGAATAAAACTTGGCTTACGTGCTTTGCCCAAGTGCTGACTGCAGTGAATTCTACTTGTGGTACAATTCAGGCGACAATCATGCCCTCCCTCCCGAACCGTCCTTCCTCAAGCACTGAAACAGCCAATAGAGAGGACCCCGAGCAAAACTTCATGCACACCTCGTCTCATTCAAGCCCATCCATCATTCAATTTGACAAACATTATATATGCCTCAGTATATTGCAATGAACAAGAGGAACGCTTATAAAATGTGTTGCCTGTACACTTATACTTAAAGTATCAAAAGGATATGAGTCATAAATGTTGACCTGAAAATAAATAATTTCCTGAAAACAGAATTCCACTGATCTGTCACTGCACATCATTGTTGGACAATGAACAGGGGGGACAGAACCAGATGTTTTCATCCTTGTCAAACTCCTATATTACCCACAATTCCACTTGTTATGGTAGAAGCAGCTAGCATCGCCTCACGCTAGCCTCAAGGAAAGATGAGTAGTGGGCTATGGATGTGTGATTGTCTGTAACTCCAAACTCCTAGATTATTATTTTCCATTAACAAGTTTAATTTATTTAAGTTATGTTACTCATTATCTTTAAGCTTTATCAGAAGCCTTGTTTATAACAGCTCAGCCAATGTAGTAATGACTAATGACTGCACATTCATAAGACTATATATATATATATATATATATATATATATAACACTGGGAATAAACACTCATCTGCACATTTGATAACATACATACAGTACATACTATACATACATATACACACACATACATATATGTGTGTGTGTGTGTATATATCTATATAAATGAGCCTAGTCATCACATCCTCAGCTTTTTCATGTTTTATTAGAATAGATTTATCTTTCATTGTGTGTGTGTGTGTGTGTGTGTGTGTGTGTGTCTGTTTATTGACAGATGTATAAAAGCAAGTAATGTCCATTGTTTTGTGTTATATTTCATGATATATAACAAATTAAAACACTACATTTTTAAACATCAAGTTGATAAAATCAGACCAGAGATGAGTGATGAGGCGTGAGGATTGTTTGGATCAGTGTATTTGTCTTTTATTGCATCTCATTTGGACTCACATGCAGGTGGGGTTGGGGGAGGGCGATGCCGTCCACAGTGACCCAAAATGAATAATAAAATAAAATAAAAAACCATCACAGCCTTCATACGAATACTTAGCAAACATTATTTACCCACATTCTTTTAAATTTGTACGTGTCATAATCATCTTTATTTTTCTTTCAACACTTTGTTAATGCCACAATGGATTAAGATACAGTCACTTTTGGAAATAAACAACACACAGAACATCCAGCGTATACTTGAGTACTTCACAGAGAGAGTCCCCAAGACTTCCAGTGACAGTGTATGAACCAATGTACCGACCACTGCAGCGTCACAAATGACTCAAAGAGGACTGAGGTCACATTCCAATCAAAACTAGAGATGCTTACTTGTGTCTTTGATTTCCACCCTAAAATTAAGTCAACTTTTGTGGAGACTGAGATTAGGAAAGGTGCTCTTTGAGAGCATGATGCAGAATTCATCCCAAATTGACCAGTTGAGCGCTAAAAATGCAGTATCACGCCACACCAGCAGAGGGCGCACCAGTAAACACTCAGGGCAAAGTTTCCATTCAATACTGACTACAGATTGAGGTTATGTACAAAGGAGGGAAAAGTTTGAGTCTACTTGCCTTTTTTCCAACCATATCATTTGACATAACTAAAAATATATGATACATTTTTACTCTCTCAAAATAAAGAAAATATGTATAATCTATCATCTAAAATAGTCTAAAATGCATATGTCAATTTGAACACATTTCACAAATTTTTTGTATGTTCATACAATCCCTACAAAACGATAAAAGTAAAAATAAAACCGAACACCGTTTGATGTGTTCAGCGATAAGTCCAGATTTGGAATGCAAGTTTTTTTTCAGGTTCATTTTGATCAAGAAATAGTTCTCCAAAAAACATACAGGTACCGTAGGAGGATGGATGGCCAAGCAGATATAGGAACAACCAAGTCTTCAATGACATAAACATAGCTCAGTATTAGTTTGGACGACATGGGTGAAGGAGTGGGAGTAGGGGTTGGCCAGTGAAGTTACACACACCGAACACAGTCCACATTTAACAACACAGTCCTCATCTGGGAGATGCGCAAAGAAACCAACACATTTCCACCATTCCAAGTCAGCTGATATGCAGATATCCAGAATGAATCTAAATACACATTTAACATTTTTTTTGTTCATTTTTTCCAGTGGTATATTAAGTAAAGTTTAACACTGAATTACACGCACACCCACACACATAAACTGAATTTTGTTTTCTGTATCTAGGGTTCACATTCACAGTTGTGCTACAACATTAGATAAGGAGGGCGGAGTTTGTTTTTTTTATGGGTCGTGGCTGGTGGGAGGTCAGAGGGCGAAGATCATGGATGTGATGGCTGGTTGGCTGAAGGGGCTGGGGCATGACTGAGGGGAGGCAGTGGGGAAGTGCAGACTTCCACTTCCACGGAGCTCCAGATACAATAAACCTACAAGGCCAGGGAGGCAGAGAGAGGTAAGGATGGAGACTTCATTAAAACAAGTGCTCTCAGTAAAAATAGGTGAGATCTAATAAAGTTGGAGTCCCAATGGGCTACATTAGGTGCTTCATTAAAAAAACACAATCACAAAAATGCAATGCCTCAGTTGTGCGTCAGTCCAGCTGCTAAAGCATTCGCTGTCCTTATCAGTTGAACTGCAACACATGACACTATACACAGTGATTCCTGCAGTCCAGAAATGTGTTGTTCCACTTCCATGAGGTGGGGAGACTTGCAAGGGACAGGACTGGTCAAAACAGAAGAAGCAGGAGGGGCAGAAATATTTTATCCTTTAGTAAGGGTCAAGTTTAGAAAATGACGGATCCTACATTTCCCATAATGCAACCAGTAGTGTTTTCCCTTCCTTTCCCCCACAGCCTGACATCTTTCTATTTCCACAGGTGCAGTGTATAATACAGAGCTGAGTGAGCTCTGACGACATCACAGAGACTATTCTCTCAGACTTGGGCAGCTGTGGCTTAGGACGTAGAGTGGCTATCCACTAACCAGAATGTTCGCTCCCTGACTCCTCCGGTCCGTGTGCTGAAGTGTCCTTGGGCAAGACATGAACCCCTCAATTGCCTCTGAGAGCTGTGCCAGCAGTGTATGCGTGGTGTGTGATAGAAAAAGCACTTTGTATACTATAGTCATGTGAATGGTTGAATTAGCCCTGTACTGTAAAGCGCTTTGAGTGGTTGATAAGAGTAGAAAAGAGCTATATAAATACATCAAGTCACTATTTTTGAGTAGTTAGTGTTTCTGTTTAAAAACAAGATGTCTATGTCACATCCGTCACAGGTTATAGCTTTAGTGTGGACGTGGAATTGTAAGCAGTTCAACCAAATAGAACATTTCCCTTCTTTTGGTGTTTTACTGTTGTATTTGTAAAGGCCCAAAGATGATATCCGGTATTTAACAAGAAACGTCAGTCCTTTTAATCAGCCACTGGACGAACATGTCAGCTAGGCATGACTGCAGCATCAAACATGGCTCCCATAACCCGTACCCCATGTGAAGAGACATCATGTGTACCTTGTTTTTTCTTTTGGGGTCAGTCGGTCTACATGAAGTCTTTAATATTGAGGTCATCCAGAGCGTTCCTGGGTGGTTGAGGCTTCCTGGGGCTCTGTGCCATTCCGGGAGACATCTGCAGACACATGTACTTTCAGAACTTAAACTTCTTTAATAGCAGAGTCATGAATGTGTGTATAGTCTATTTAAGAATGAGAGCGTTACCGGTGCACCGGGAGATGCTCCGGTGGCTGGGAAACCTGGCCTCACCATGGGCATCATGGGAGCTCCGGCCTTACATGGAGACAGACAAAAGTGAAAGAAAGAGACAATGAGACATAACGTCGCCCCCTTCTGAGGGGAGTGAGGGCCACCTAAAGGGGGTCATTGTCCATCATTGTCCAGTAATGTCCAGACAAGTGAAGGAACATTACTGGACCGGACTGGTGGTCTTACCATGCTGAAGCTGGGGTAAGTCCCCATAAAAGAAGGGACACCCATTGGTATGGTCTAAACGTAGGGAGGGGAGGGGAGGAGAGGGGAGGAGTTGGGGTGTTACAACACAGGACAGACACACACAAGGCACATGTATACACACGGCAAAAATGAAAAACAAAAAACAGTACACAATGCTAAAATGTTTTCTAGCGACAAACAAAAGTAATGGTGGTAACAAACAGAAACGGACCAGCACACACCAGACATAGACAGACGTGACACAACAAAAACCCTGACTTGACCTACGAGTTTGTGTCCTATATTCACACATGCACAATGATTTAAAGTGCAGAGGGGGAGCTTGCTGCAAGCTGCCTTCAGATGAGTGTACTGTTGCCAAAAAGACGACCAAAATATCCAGAAGAAGCAAATGTGTTGACGGAGAAGAAACAGGTGTCTTGAAAATATTTACTCAAAAGAAGAAGCTGTTTCCAAGCGATGACGTGTCAGTTTGACACTGTCATTTGCCGCTTCATCACTCTCCAGTAGAAATTCCAGAAATCTCAAAAAGATTTACGGACCAGACTGCATGTCATAGCTGTAATCTAAATATCTGCCCTTGCTTTTGATAGTTTTCTATACATTTACCGCCGGTGCAAGTGCTATGTTAGAGATGAGATGTGTCACTTAAATAAATTAGGGTTGTCACGTCTTGTTTTGTTGCTTTAACGCCCACACCTCTCCGTTTCCTAGCTCAGTGAGTGGCCCTGGAACCTGGAGAGCCAGATGAAGGCAATGCTTTTTGATTGCTGCTACAGGTATGCCCTGTCTGTCGCTGCCATGCGGCTCCACTCCATGCTATAAGACACAGACAACATTTACCATGGGAGCACCCCAGCTGGGGGGAGCTACCTGAGGGGCTGCTGTGGTTCCCATTGTGAGATCTGAGACAAGGAGAAAGAGAGAGAGAGAGGTACTGCAAAATCACTGTTTTCATTTACAGACATGGTTATAAGCACATAAGATATAAGGACAAAGTGAATAAAAGCAGCAGTTCTACATTTTGGGAAAAATGATTTCTGAGAGTTTGAGGAGAAGATCGATACCAGTCACGTCTTAGTTTAGTATGGAGCTCGAGCCAGGAAAGAATTAGTTTTGTGTAGCTTAGCATAAAGACTTGACATATTGTTTATAATCTAATATGTCTAATATGTAATTTCAGACCGACCTCGCCCGTCTGTTTGGCTCATTTCAGCGCTGACTGCCCATCGCCATTTGCATTTACCGGTGAGTATTACTATTACCAAGCTGGTGGTTGGCATGGCTGGCCTGACCATGCTTCAGCCAATCAGACGAGTGGTCCGACACCGCTCACCCTGTTCTTGCTGGAGCCCCAGAGAGAGATGAAAACTATGTTGAAAAAATGAAAAATTTGACCGGATGATGATACTAAATAAAAACTAAATGTATCATCGAATTTAATTTCAAATTAATGCTAAGGAAAATATGAATGTGTAGCAATCCAAGAAACAGCTGATGACACATTTCACAGCGTTGGAGTGGCAGACCAACAGAGCAACATTGTCTTCCTTTGAGCGACGACGCTACCGTGACTAAAAATGTTTATTTGTTAGCTTTGGATGTGATTATTGGTACATTTTAGAACAAAGTCAAGCCAGCAGAATCCACCAGTTGCTATGCTAAGCTAATCACCACCCTGCCCTGAATCCATATTTAATGCCTGGACATGAGATTGGTTTTAATCTTCTCACCCTACTCTTTTTTCTTTCTTTTTTAAAATTAATTTCTCAAAATGCTTAACAATTCATTTCAATCAGCATCAGTGATATTGCATCAATTAACCTAAAGGACTACTTACTACTTGCCATGTTAGCCATAGAGGTGTCAACATCGCCTGCTTGAGGGGTCACAGTGGGCTTCATTACATCCCCTAGTCCGTCAAATACTACAGGAGGGGTGGAACGAGGGTGGGGTTGTGGCAAGGACGGAGGTGGGGGGAGACGGAGGGAAATATTAGCATCCTTCAATGCAAGCTATCTTCACACTCAGCAGCAGACCATCATACTGCTGAGGATTACCATGACAACCAATAGGTGTCTCCATGACAACAGAGAGAGGAGAGGAGCACTGTAATGTGAAGTTAACATTGTTAAATAATGTGTATACTATATGAATTATATTCATATCAAAACATGTTTTGTCATTTTAGTACAGTATCTATATACAGTACAGACTGCAAGTCAAATGGCAGCAGTATTTGATATAGTCATATCTGCTGCAGGAGACGTATTTCCTTACTACTAATGTAATTTCCAATCAGAAAATATTAAGTAATCCAACAGTAATTATACTGTAAGTGTCAGGGATAAATATGGATATGAATTTGTTACCAAATATGTGACAAACAGTGCTATATCTAAGAATCATAGTATCCTACACAGTGGCAGGAGTACGTGATTAGTGATGGGATAAATGTGAATTATTTTTAGGTTTTCATTCTATGTGTGTGTGTGTGAATGCAGCAGGGCAGAAGCACTGCAGCTAAAATGATGCAGGGTTAAATGCTACAGAGGCACTACACAATGCTGCTACTTCACAGTTACTTTGTAACCATCGCATATCTGGCGGAAGGGACAGTGCAGCTGAGCATGTCTTACACCACCGCAATGCAGCAGTGCACTGTGGGAAATTAGCGAGTTAAAGAGCAAGGAAACTCACCCAATCAAATGGCAGGAAGCAAGCAATGAGCCAGCCCAATAGCCAGACGGAAAGAGAGAGAGAGAGAGAGAGAGAGAGAGGGAGAAAGAGATGAAAGTAAAAAGCAGAGATGCCAGAGAGAGAGAGAAAAAAATGCAGTGAGGTTTGAAAGGTGCGGGTGACAGTGAAACAATGAGAAGTTATTGCACAAATGATAGAGAGAAGGAGGAAAGAGAGAGTTACGCCTAAAAGCAGTAGTATTGCAGACCATCAGTTACATAACATGGAGACCAGTGGCACAGGATGGGAGATGACCAGGAACCGGGTAAGCAGAACCCATATTGCAAAGGTTACCGTTACCATGGTTACCAGTTGAACAGTCCCATAATGTGGGAAAGACCAGGCAGTCTTCCCAGAAGACTAACAACAGGTGATGCAATGATGGTGCTAAAACAACATATATGGACAAAGTACAAATCCTTAGGACTCAAAAAGACTTTACTTTGACACTGAACCAACAACCATCAGTGGTCAAGCAAAAACAAAAAAACTACACAAACAATATGTGAATGAGTGTCATTTGAACTACTTCCTTAACCATACCCAAATATAATCAAAACTGTAGCCACCTTATATCCATCTTGTTACCAATCGAATGAAAGAAGTCAACAAATCTACCACTTTAGGACAGATGAAGAGATGGACAGCAAGGCAGCATGCCATTACTAATGAGTTAACAATATCGGCAGTGTGTTTCAGTGAAATGGAAATATGTGAAATGTCGGTATGGCCCTCGACAGGGCACACATACATGCATGCTGACGCCTCACATTTAGTTGTTTTTTTTACCTGACATGAGTTCAGCACCGGGGGCAGCAGGGGCAGCAGCGGCTGCGGCGTCTCCTCCTGTGGACTCTGGCAGGTCAACGCAGGTCAATACATACCAAACCAAACCATGCCAGGTCAAAGTGGGTTGAGCCATATCCATTGCAGCATAAGGGCAAAGAAGGGGTATTAATCAGCCTCCAGCTTCACACTGGTAATGCACAAACAAAGGTTTGTGGAATTAGAGAGGAAGGCTGCAGGGACATAGAATCACATTCATGTTTTAGCAAAACTGGGAAATCATAAACACATCTTATCTCAATGTCATACTGATTCAACAGTCACAGAAAATTGTCCACAGACACTCATACGTTCATATGCTCATAGTTCTGTTTATCACTCCAGTACAGGCATGGAAGAAATAGCTAAAAACTCCTGAGCCAATGTCATTGATCGTCTCTCATGAATAATTGGATTATTTTATGACCAAGCTTCATTTGCTTGTCATATTTCTGTACACACAATCTACACGTAGAAATTGATAACACAAAAGCAGCAACAATCTCCATATTATAACCATAAAGGAAAAAGATCCCTGTGATAATATCAATCTCATATGTTTTCCTTTATGTCCTCCTCTTCTTTGATGATGCTTTCATGAACATGGGAGACAAGAGCGACAGCAGGCAGTCATGTGAGTTACCCACCACCAAACAGGTTCATGATGGCTCCCGTGTCAGTTTTGAACGGGGGTGCGGAGGAAAGGATGGGGGCAGGGGAGATGAACACATCTGCTGGGGAGGGCAAGGGGGAGATGGTGTTTAGAGCCCATGACACACTCGCACAACTGCACACAAACTATTGACAGTGATTCATTACACGGCACATTTATCAACTGCAAATGCAGCGCACGCGGTACATTCTGGAATGGGTGCGGGGGTCAGAGTGATTTAGTAAACGTTTCAGACAGCTAGCATAGCTGAACCGTAAGAGAGCAGTCTCATTTTGTTCTTTTGTTTTTTCTTCCCTTATCAAAGCCAAGGACAAAGCTGGGGGGGAAAACAGACACGGCAAGACAGGATATGAGAGTAGGAGCACACGTGAGATGGCAGACTGGATGCAATATACCTGCTGTAAACAAGTCAACACTGAGAGCGGGGTCTGCTTTGGTGAAACTCGTGTCTGGCATGGAATCAAAGAGATCTGCAAACACGTGCGCACCCAGAGACGGGAATATTCAAATTTACAAATGCTTTAAAATGGTGGTGATGTTCACACAATGCAGCCAAGTTGAAATGAAAGAGGTCTTCAATATGTGCACATTAGCCTGATGAAATCAATGAAGATAACAAAAGAGGGGTGATGAGAGGAGAGCGGAGAGGGTGGCAGGCAGATTAGAGAGTCAGGAAGATGCCAGTCAATATGACAAGTATCAAACCATTCAAATCTCTAACATTTACCGCTTAAAAGGTCAGTCGATGGGTTGGCGGCGGAGCTGGGGGCTACGGGAGCTGAAATGGTTGCAGTGGTGGTGATGGTGCTGCATGTGGAGGCGAAGAGCGGTGAAGGGGAAGGGGAGGGGGAAGGCAGGGGCGCCGCCGAGCTAAAACAGGCCTCCAGAGAACTACCCGGGTTGTTACTCTCCACTGTCATCATGCTGAAAAGGTCTACACCTGGAGATGCCGCGTTGATGGCACCGTCTGAGGGAGCGAAGGGGTCTTTAGGGAAGAGGTGGGATGGGGTGACACATGAAGAGGTAGGTGAAAGGTGAGACAGTCTGTTTGATGCAAATCAGGGCATGTGTCATGTGATGATGATGATGAAAACACTGCTATACTCATGAAAGAGGAGGAGAGAGACATGAAAAAGCATATGAGAGGAATGACAGGAGGGGGAAATGTGCAGAGCTCCAACACGCTGGTGAAGCGAGTCCTTCACAGGAAATAAACCTAAGGGAACAAAACCACAACTCAACCGTAACCAAAACCACCAACTGCCGCGGGCAACCATCTCCAATAACAGAAAAAGCACAAATCTTCTGATGCCAAAAGATAAGAGGCGAGTAAGAGCATTGTCCTCAATTGCCATGGTAACAACGGTAGCACTCTCCAGACACCAGCAGTAATGAATAGGGAAACTTGACTTGAGACCAACAACACAACAGTCCTTCATTTTAGATTTTGCATAAGTAAAAGAACAATACAGTCAGCTAAATGTATTTAAATTAATAACTTTTTTTTGTAAATTAGTTGAGAGTTAGGTGAGCAGACTGTGATGTTAGCCGCACTTGCACTCCGCTCCCTCAGTTTGCAGTGTTGAAACAAGGGGAAGCGGTTATTATGTTTCCCTCCAAAGGTAACAAAATCCACCCAACAGCACTTCTACTTTCCACCACTGACTCAAACACAGACTCACTCACTCACTCACTCACTCACACAAACAGATTCTCAGTCACCCACCAGCTCCAGCGTTGGCGGCCGGGGCAGACGTGGCTGCGGCCCCGCCTTCGGCTGCTGCTGCTGCTGCTGCGGAGGCCTCGGGGGCGGGTGTTGCAAAGGCATCTGAGGTTCACATAAAAACCCCAGCGGAGGACGGAGACGCCCAGAGAGACAGAGACAGAAATAAAGATGAATAGAGAAAATAAGGAT
Organism: Scophthalmus maximus; assembly: GCF_022379125.1. Lineage (NCBI taxonomy): Eukaryota > Metazoa > Chordata > Actinopteri > Pleuronectiformes > Scophthalmidae > Scophthalmus > Scophthalmus maximus. The sequence goes on from NC_061532.1 coordinate 9,461,531, forward strand.
TTGAGAAACATTAGGAGGAAGAGGAACACCAGGAAAATAGAGATAAGATTGCAGTTTTTAAGGAGAAAACTAAGTGATCAGCATGTGACATTAATGACTGACAGGTGAATGGACAAATGGGAATACAGACAGGAGGCAGTACTGCGAGGAAGAGTTTAGTGCACCAAGAGCAGAATATAAGCCTGAAATCTACAAGTGTTTACAGCTCCCAGCTGTAGCTGTAGCCACGTGACAGGGTTTGATAGAATTGCTTTTCATTGAGGTCAAAGAAAAGCATGTCGGACTATCAAACAGGACGCATGTGGAGAATGAGTGTGGCATTATGTTTATGTGCAAGCAGTATGTGAAACTCTGTTTGCGTGTGTAGTGGAAAATGAAATTGTGTGAGATTGTGTATATTATTATCCTGCAGGATCTACAGTATTTTTTCAGTCCCATTGATTTCATTAAATGAATAATAATTGATCATAAAATACAAAATTGTAATGAACAACCTAACAATTTGTGACATTATTGAAGGAATTATTTTAGTCAACTCATTATTAAATCTTATTTAATCACTGTAACTTTCACAGTAACATTTTGGGAATAATTTTTGTGCCCTTTTCAGAAAAAGGTTGCTTATATCAACCAACATTTTTCCCCAGTGACACTTTTATCTTATGCAACTTTTTCAGTTGACATTTTCAAAATTTGAGAAACTAAATATTGAGTTGAATATAGACTATAGTGATTGACTTTTTACATCATTTAAATATGCTTAATTAGTTCATTCTTTCATTGTACACATATTATTCATATGATTATTTCATAATAACTAAGATATTTATTGATGATACAACTTTGCTTCCAAGATAAAAACAGTACCACGGATAAATCAGCATGTACATACTGTCTGTGTTTGGACATGCATGTCTGTGTTATCGTATTGCATGATGGTTTTTAGGGTTGAGCTTCCCAGAGTGATTCTTTCGTAGAGAATTTTCTGGAAGCTCACTGACCTCCCAACAGATCCATATTGGCGGCGCCAGGGGAGGTGGCAGCTGCTGTGCTAGTGGGAGGAGCTAGAGAGACTCCGGGTTCTGCCGCTGCAGGAGTGGGCGTTGCTGCTGCAGAGGAGGGGGTGGGCTCTGCTGTGAGGGTGGGTTCGGATAGCAAGGAATCGCCCATTTCTGCGAGCACCAATGGGGCGTTCAAAATCCCCAAAAGAAAGGCACCAAAATAAACCCCAAATAAAGCAATAAAAATAACCAGTTGAGTCGCCGTTCAAATAGACAGTGACCAAAAACAAGCCAAAACAAAGGTCAAATTCAAATCAAACCCAATTAAGGTGATTTGGAATTGAAATTAAAGTTGCAAAATTATCCAACACCATCCCGTCATAATCAACCAATAAAAAAAAAAACCCAACCAAAATAGCCCCCATTGAAAACCAAAAACAGACAATGGAGTATGTGGAGGGAGGGAGGGAGGGAGGAGAGGGAAGGCAGAGAGAGACAAAGACACTACTCAGCCTAAAGAGAACAGCTTGAGGAGACAAACAGGGAGGTAACAATGTCACACTGGTACATTCATGTCTATCGGAAAACTCTGTTTGGATTAGGAAATTGACGTTGTTCACACACCACCTCAACGACAAAATAATGTTTGTTGAACAAGAAAATTAATTCTTTTGTGGTTTGGAAGTGAAGTGAAGAATAGAGTAACACGCACCTGATCCGAGAAGGTCTATTGCAGCAAAGAACAAGGAGAAAGGCATATTTGATTCAATTTAGTTGTGTTAGTTCCAGATCAATATAAATATAAGAATCTCAAATGACAAACTCAGCTATCAGGAGAGAATTGAATATACACTGTAAATGAATGGGATTTGACATGAAAGGGGAGACTTACCTCCCCAAGATGTGGGGGCAGCTGATGCTGCTGAGGGACCCATGGAGGACAGTGGATCCAGGTCCAACAAGGAACTGGAGAATTGGGCAGAAATAGAGAGAGAGAGATGTAATGTTTTTACCTCCTGTAGTTCTAACCACCCCAATCTGCTTGATTCATTTGGTCATAAACCAAAGTATTGGAGGTAAATAAATCACCCAAAAGACCCAAGACATTATCCACAGCTACAAAATTAACTCTTTTGTGTTGTTCTTTTAGACGTTGTAGGACCATATATAAACATTCATTTAAAAAAAATGTTGTTGCAGCAAGGTGTAGCATGCGAACACAGAGAGGTTACAGGAAACAGACACTTACTCTTCGGCTGGCTCCGGAGCAGCAGCACCAGCAGCGTTCTCCCCGGGAGGAGGCTGCAGTGTGGGAACGGCGTTCGAAGATTTGGCTGGAGTCGATGTTGGAGACACGTTGTTTGTCGGAGATCCCTGGAAAACGGACAGGGAAGCCCCGTTTCAGTGGTGTTCGTCAGACTGGAGCTTGGCAAAAAAAAAAAAGAAAGAATACATCCCACGTGTATCTTACCTTTGTTGGAGACCTGAAAGAGTGGAAGAGAAGGGGGTGAGTGCTTAAGACACATCTGTGTGATATAGACTGAAAACTATTTGATGGATCTATTACGTCTAAACACATACGATAGACAGATTGTATCATATGTGATCATATGAAAAGTTAAATTCCAAAGTAATATATTATATGTCTGATGCATACACAATCTTCTGAAGCAACCAATTGTCAAAAATGCTCGATAATCTAGCAAACTTTGTGCAACAAAGCGTTTTAACTTTGGAACAAATCCCTTCATATCACATTGCATGGCAGGATGTGAACACACATGTGGTGACTTACTGTTTTGACAAAAAATGTACATTACACAATACACACATTTCCACACGTGAACCAAGTTTGTGGTGCATGATGCGCACAATGTGTCCGTTCACATGGAGATCACATTCATACTGTGATCCGCACCTTCATACTGTGATCCGCACATACACATCCGAATGATGTGTATGTTTACCTTGGGGGGTGGGGGGGGGGGGGGGGGGGGCAATAAATACACAGTTTTCTAAGTTGTTAATGAGCTCCAAACAAAACATATGGTGTATGCTCACCCTTCACTGGTGATTCCAAATGAACATAAAAGGGGATAAAAGAGAGGAGGGGTTAACAGAAATTATAGGAATGTAGCACCTGTATGGGTCTGTTTTCAACATTTCTCTTGGTTTTGTAGTGATACGATTTTCTCCAATGTCAGCCTCATTTACAACTGTTTCTTATCTGGTTACCAAACTGAGAATAAGAAGCACCGAATTGAAATTAAAAAATATATATCATTTAATTCTTCCTTACCCCTTCTTTCCGCCCTTTGTATCCTCCAGACCATTCATGTGTGTTTCCAGAGACTCCAGGATGCTGCTGGGAGCCTGACAAAGAAATCAAAACTAGACTAATCAATAAATGACCCTCTCGACATGTCTCCTGAGAATAACATGGACTGAGAATGACTCAGTCCATGTATTTCTATTTCCAGAGGAAAAAAAGTGTTAAAGCGTTGAGAGTAACAGGGCTTTGGAAAATCTCACTGCAATACCCGCATGCATGTACATTCACACACACACACACACACACACACACACACACACACACACACACGTGTGAGATTTTTGTGCCTGATGTGTTTGTCAAATTAAATTTGGATCAACATGCTGACACTCCATCCCGCGAACACACACACGCTCAACCAGGGCACCCCCAGTTCCCGTGGTTACCAGGTCCTCCAGAGGCTTAAAAGGACTGTCTTCGTCATCTGAGTCTGCTAGATCCACCACCACACCCGGGTGGAGACACTGGGTGGGGGGGAGATGGTGGTGGGTGAGACATGGTTGCTTCTGTGTGTTGCATTTGTGTGGTGTGTGTGTGTGTGTGTGTGTGTGTGTGTGTGTGTGTGTGTGTGTGTGTGTGTGTGTGTGTGTGTGTGTGTGTGTTTGTGTGTGTGTGTGCGTGTGTTTGGCATTTATGTGTATAATATTCTTGGTCCCAATCCTTCCACAGTACAAACAGAAAACAGAGCCCTGACATGTGTTTACTCACGTAGTTGATGTCAGGAATGTCATTTTTCTCAACTCCAACAGTCTGTTGAAAGGACAAAAGGGAAGTATCTGTGGAGATTCTCATTCATCAAGGTCATAGTTATCCGAAGGGAACTGAATCAGGAGCAGCTGGACTTGGTTGTAGATTCTTCAAGAATCTACAACCAAGTCCAGCTGCTCCTGATTCAAAGCCCTTTGGATAAAAATAGTTCAAAATCATACGTCATTGTGACTGTAATGTTGAGGACTCTCCTACCTCAGCCAGCTTCATGAATTCCCCAATCTTTGTCACCCTGGTCAGGAACCTCTTGTAGATCTCCAAGGCCTCCTTGCAGTCACTCTTCTTCATCTTGAAGTATTTCTCTGTGTAAGGAACACAAGAGATTTTCTAGGCTCAGATTCATCGTGATCTTTGAGGTGCGAAGCAAGAGAGGTGCTCGTGGAATGCGCTGACCTAATAGGTTGATGATGCCATCGTTGTAGGAAGCAAACAGTTTGACCAGGTCCTTGAAGAGAAGCAGAAATGCAGCATTGATGATGCCATTATTCAGCTCCTTGGGATGAACCTGAGAGGAGGTTGGAGAGAGATGAGAGGCGACGTTCAGATCACAGAAAATAACTCCACCTTGCAATTCTGTTAAGTAAAATAAAAAATCCAGCCAAAGTCCGACTCACATCAAACTCCAGAAGTGTGTCAATCTGAGTCTGCAGGACAGGCATGCCTTTCAACAGCTTCTCAGTGGTCATGGTCCTCATCACGCCCTCAGCACTGAGAAAGAAGATTAGACAGTCCACACAGGTAAGAAAATTCATTGGACGTATATCATATTAAGTGATAGTATATGAAAAAATGCCCTTGAACTCTCAGCACAGACCATGACGACCGTGGTTAACGTACCCTTTCTTGACTCTGGTGAAATCAAAAGCCATCTGGCGGTAGGCGAAGGCTTTCTCATTCAGGTATCGTCCATATCGTCTGATGAATGTAGACATGTCATAGCCTTCATAGAAAAATACATTTGCAACATGTCAGAGAGTGCTCAGAAAAAAAAACAGAAAAAGGAGGACAGCAAATTTAAATACATTTTTTGTAAGTTTCCTTTGTCCCAGGACAGCCCTCGAGAAATTACTTCTAATCTGACTGTTGAGAGGGACATAATGCCAACCAAATTTAATTTTTTATGCATATAATATGCCCAAGGGAACCTTGTGGTAGTGAAAACTGCAGTTAAAAGTGTCTTCTTGCTGAAACAAGAACTTTTGGATTTGATTGCCAAATTGTAATTGCATATTTGACTTTTGTCATACATTTATCTTTACAAATCCCTGCACGTATATTATGTACACATACACACATGCACATACCACAGTATCAGACTTGCTCGTTCTTACCGTGAGAGCCAGTTTTGTCGATAAAGTTGCTGAGGTTGAACAGGGAGGTCCTAGAAGCCAAGTACTGAATGAACCTCTGAGAAAGAGACAGAAAACACAATGAAGCAAACACATTTTTTCACACGTTTTCATCATCATACTCTTGCTTTTAGTGGATCGGATTCAACAGAATGGCTCCTTGCACACAGGACCCAAAGGACACATTTTACTTGTTTGAGAAAATGTGGTCGCAGCTAAGACTCTTTACCACAATCACACTCAAAGGACCAGTTTCAGCTCTCCAAAGTGGTGACCTCAGTTAATTACCAGCACCTTTATTACACATTTGGGTATCGATGATAACAAAACCCACTCATAACCAATGCCCTTATTTACTCTGACAAAAGGCAACAGGTAACAAATTAACTGTAGCTGTCATATTTATCTAATATTGTAGAATTGAAATGAAATGGGATTCAAACTTGAACTTTGTTTGCTCCAAATGTGATTGGTCTGTATCAGGCTCGCTCACCTCATTGCCATGGACACACATGTGATGAGAGGTGGTGAGGGCTTTGAAGACGACCACCCAGCTGGCATTGGTGGCCCGCTCGAACAGCGTGTCAGCCATCTGAGGGATGTTCACGTTGGTGGTGTTGGTGGCCGACACCAGGTCTGCAAAGTGCACAGTCACAAAGAAAAACTTCTGGTTTTTAGAAGTTTCATACAATTTGGTATGCAAGACGAACGGCAGTGTTAGTTTATCTTTGGCCCAATGCGTACATATGGTTGCAACAGCTCTGATTAAACTTCAGATTAAGTGTTAAATGTTCACTGCAGAGCTGCTCCAGACACCCGTGGGAATAATAAGTCGGGAGAAAGGCCTGACGCAAATACAAATTGATGAGGCCCACACAGACACACACACACACACACACACACACACACACACACACACACACACACACACCGGCACATGCTGACAATGCAGAGAGAGAGAGAGAAAGTAAAAATAGTGCTTTGTCATCTCCCTGAGTTCCCAGTTCAGACACTCAGACAGACAGAGAGGTCTCCAACAGTAGAGTGTCTGGACTACTGCTCTAAGTGGAGCACAAGCTGTACAGGAGCAGAGGGGTGTGAATACGCAAACATCCCTCTACAGGTATGTCACTTTGCTTGGACACTATTGATAGAGATTCAGACACTGATTTACAATTTCATTAATTTGAATGAAAGAAAGGAACGTGAGACACACATATTTTCTCACTTTATTTTAGGCACATTTTCTTTCAGTAGAAATGTGGAATATTTCCCAAACTCTCTTCTTGCTGTTCGGCAGAAATAATTTACTTTTTCCTCTTTCTCTGTGTCAAACATGCCACTTCATTCAACAGCCAGAGACTTTAAAACGTCAGATAAATATACCAAAACTCAGTTTGAAGAAGCTGGAACTTGAAAACTGAAGCCTGACAACTTATCTTAAAAAGATTTCAAACATGAATGCCACTGAAATTCCTGTCGATCAACTATCACTGAATTATTGACTATAAGGGTTTCAGCTCTTTACTAAAGCATAGTTTTTTGTACCTGTGCTCATTTTCACAAAATCTGCAACATTCAGGCTGGAAATTGCAACACAATAAAAATGTGTTTCACTCGGTCATAGAAACAACAATTTAGTTTACATTTCCTATCCTGCCCTCATGACATTGGCAGCTCAAGAACTGATTGTGTCCATGGAGGATAAATATTTGCAGGCCCCTCTAATAATGGAAGGAGAGGAAGGCCACCGTATTGAACAGGCCTTGGTCTTGTCTCATGCAGGTAGATACCAAACTGTACACCAGACCGGCGTCTAGGTGATGAGCAAGTGATGACAGGAAGGAAGAGAAAGAGCAGACACTCAGAAGAACAGCGGGGAGTCTGCTGAGAATCGGTTATGTTGACAGGAATGTGCACAAAATGAAGAGAGATGAGAGTTAGACCATGGGCTGCTCAAGGTCATAAAGGGGTGGCAAGCTGGGAAGGTGAGGGTGTTTGGGGGGGGTTGTAAACAGATTATAACTAATCACTGGTTCTAGTCTTTCGATGGTGACGGTCTCTCCGCTCAGCCCCCGCACTGCACAAGTACCACACACCGTTGTGTCACATCGATGGTATTATGTGCTTTCTGTCCCCCGTGCTGCTGAGAATAATGACTCACATTTATTTAACTATCTTCCTAGCACACAACTGAGTAAACAATATATCAAAATGGCGATAAATGGCAACCGACTTTAAACTTTTCTACGTTTTAAACGTTTCTTTAATAATACGGATCTGTCTTTGTGGCACAATTTTTTTTCTCCTGATGTCTATCGCTTTTAAGTTAAATGATGACTGCAGTAATATCAGTCTGTTGTCATACTATTGCTCCTATTACTGTTTAAATGTTGTAGTCTTTTCTGCCACACCTCTTCCCCAAATTTGCCTTTTTTAACTAAAAGCTAATCTCCCTCTCATTGAGATCTTTGATTATCTCCATCCACTATCTATGATTTTACTCTATTTTTTCATTCTCTCATTTAGCCTCTTTTCTCTGTGAAATTAAGATTTCCCAACACACAGAGGGTGATGAAATAATAACTGAAATGTGATCATATGAAATTATCATGTCATGAGGACATTTAAGTTAATGATCATATTAGCATCATGAAAAGAGCGCCTTTTCTTCTTAGCTTTTCAGCTCATAGTACCCCCTAATAATTGTGTATGTAGATATTTGATAATAACTGTTTACTGGTGTTTCATGTGCTGCCATATGGGTCATGTCATAGGCTATAATCTAGTGATATCATTACCTGAAACATTCACACATCATGTACATGCATGTGTGTGTGTGTGTGTGTGTGTGTGTGTGTGTGTGTGTGTGTGTGTGTGTGTGTGTGTGTGTGTGTGTGTGTGTGTGTGTGTGTGTGTGTGTGTGTTTGTGTGTGTGTGTGTGTGTGTGTGTGTGTGTGTCTGTGTGCGTGCGTGCAGGCGTGCATGCGTGTGTGTGTGTGTGTGTCTAATGAGGATTGGCTGAGCTAAATAAAGACTCTTACGGTAATCCATGGTCCACTGAGAGGTCTAAGAATGAACTGTGAGGCCTCGTGCTGCATGAGTGTATGTTTGTGTCTGACTGAGTCCGTGTAAGTGTGTAGTTTCTTCAATGTCCTTGTCATTCAGTGACTCTGCTCGTATTGTGATCGATTGTTACACAATAAACCACTCTACTATTAGCCATTGGCCAGATGAAATTGGACAGAACATACACGTTAACATTGGGTTGATGTGCAGATTTATCCTGATAGCCTAATTCCTGTTGGCACTAAGCTGTTGACCCTTACAGAGTGTCTGAGGTTGTTTCACACCTATTTACACCTTTATACGTGTTCATAATTACTCCCTTGTTCACTCATTCACTGTAGCCAACTGTGAGCAGTAAAATTAGATTGTAAACACATTAAAGGCGCAAAGTGGTATAACGGTTAGTTGTCTAAGCACAAAGCTAAAACTGCTTCAAATGTTACGGTACCATACAAGACATTAACTTTGTATTCAGAATTCCAATGCACCCAGGGAATTGCAGAACACTCATACAGTGGACTTAAGAGTGTAAATGACATGACTGGAACACTTAAATAAGTGGTAACTAAATTAAATAAATAAATAACTTAGCCTATACTTGTTTGCCTGTGAAGATTGGTACCATTCTGATTTCTAAATGCTGAATATAAAGCTACATCTTACTGGCAGTTATCTTTCTGAAGCTAACACAATCATCTAACCAGCAGCTGCCTGCGCTTCTCACCATGCAGACATGAGACTCATCTACTGTGCTAACTGTCAGCAAGAAAAGCCAGCATATTTTCCCATTCCGAGACACAGATGCTAGCTGTGGCTCCTGCCGCGGTGAGTCACAGCCACACCATACTTCACCGCAGCCATTTCTGCATCCAGTATATTAATAAAGACCTCGTATGAATTTGAGCCTATTGCCTTCGGTGGTGAACAAACTGTACACTCTCAACACTTGTGTGGACCACATGTTGCTCCTCAAATGTGTAACATATGCCCTCCAGCTTTCTTTTCATGAAATATAAAAATGAATAAACAAGAATATATAATTCAATAGAGGGTGTTTTACAGTCAATAACACCCCTGCGATTTATTTATTGTGTGCACTGGGGGCCTCATCTCAAATTGTGCATGGGCATCAGAACCAAAAGAAAATTAGGTATTGCTCTCAAGATAGAACAAAATCCTGCATACATATCAAGCCTTTGGAGATTTACTCAGGGGTCAAAGGGTACCTGAGATTTTGAAACACCTGTATTCACACACTCCAACTGCAGGCTACTCATCATTCACATTTCACACTAAAAGACAACAATGGTCCTTAATTATACTCAACTGTCCTCCTGAGATTACAGGCCTATCATTCGCCCCATAAAATCTCTACCTGTCACTACAGTCCAATCTCCTGGCACTCTCACTCCGTTGACATGGCAACCACACTACACCACCACAACACTTACCCACCCATCCACCCCAAGGGTCAGACACTGTGTCAATGTTACAAAGGAAAAAAATACGACAGGTTGTATCTGTTGCCAAATAAAACTTACATAGTGATAGGTGGCTTATCATTTCAGTCACTTGGCCTGCAGTTGTTGAATTACTTGTTGGTATTTTCAGCCAAAACTATATCAACACATACAATATTTACTGTCATTTGAGTGTGTTTCTATGGTGTGAGATGAGTGATGTTGTTCTCTGTAGAAAAAAAATTCAGGGGGATTTTTTCGGTAAGGAAATTCCTCAAGCCAACAAACACGTGCAAGAGCAGCACAGTGGCCTACATACAGGGAGCTTGTTGAATTGCCCTAGAAATGGATACAGCATAGACTCAAAACCTTTCGGAAGACAGCATGTGCATACTGTTGTAATGTATATATTGTTGAACTGGCTTGAAAATAAAGCACACAAAAATCCCTCCGTTTATCAGCGGCTACACGAGTCCAAGTCAGTACTGACCAAAGTTAGACACAGACACAGAAAACAAACACATGAGAAGAGTAGAGAAAGAGGAAGCAATGGTCTCCGGTGCATTCTGGCATTAGCATTGTCACCTTTGGCTGTGTAAATAATGCAAGATAGTCATTGGCTGATTATTAAATTATTCAGCAGGGGAGCGGATCACGAGATATAAGGTCCCTGCCCAAGACACAGGACCAGACCTGCCCAGTGACCAAACACAGACGGACACAGGCAAACATAAAACCAGATGCCACAGAGCCAACAAGACCACCCACCCCCATCTGTATTCTGTGCCTTGCCACTGCTTTGGTCTGACTCAGTATTTGCAGTAGATGCCAGTGATTAATCATGGTTTGTCATAAGGTGGCCCCTACTGTCATTGGTATATGTGTCAATAAAGCTGTGAGGTTTAATAATTCAATTCAGCTGTGAATATATGGTCTGCCGGCCTACTGGCCTATATATGATGCAAGTTAGCCGCGAATTTTGATTATAAATTAATGCATGTGTGCACACGATTCACAAACTCCCTCCAGTATCCCACTTGTGGGCCCTTCATTAGTTATGTTGCATTAAAGGTTCATATTACTGCATATGAGCACGTAAATAAATGACACGGGTTGAATTGTCAGTCCCTCTTGAAAGACGTCTTCCACTCTGTCTTACTCCCTCTCCCGCTGAGTCTCCATCATCTTTGCTGGAGGCTGACACACAGAGGGGTCTCCACCACGGCTGCATCAATTCATTACGGCACCACACCCCATTTAAGCAAAGGGAATTAACAAACGACCAGTCATAATGGCTCTTATGCCTGTGCATGTGTCTGCATGCGTGAGAGGTGTGCGGGGCCTGTTGCACCGCATCACGGCAGCTAATGCAGCAGGAACAGAGCAGGGGACTGGTGTACTCACAGTCCAGGTGCTTCTTCTTGGGCGCCATCACTTCGTGAGTAGTGGCTTTGCAGACAGCCCGGGCCATATCTGATCCCGTTAGCTGGTACTGCGCAGCGGCGATGCGATCCGTGAGCGTTTGCCCCGACATTTTCTCTCCTCCGCTGAATCGACCAGCTCAGGGAAACGTCTCTCAACCACGGAGCGATGAAAAAGAAAGCCAACTAATGGAGACCCAAGCGGCTTCCCGGTGGTTCGGTGAGCGGATCCCGTGCTCTCCTCTTCTCTCCCGACTGATAGGCCTGTGACCTTCTGTGTGGGCGGAAAACACACACACACACACACACACACACACACACACACGATGAGCTGGACAAATGGATACATGTAATATTCGCATCACGTTGATGATGTGCGCGCTGACATGAGCAGACTTACGCAAGGTTGTGAATCCCCCCGCGGCTCGTCCCGCTGTAGGTCCGGACCGATCAGTTCAGCACCTTGGACAGCTAAAGACACTCGCTTATGTAACCGTCGACCGGCGATGGAAGCTGCTCGCTCACCCCGCGGCAATTACTTCTAAAATGGACCAATGGAGAGAGAGAGAGAGCGAGGGAAAAAAAGATGCTGCAAGAGCCAGGCTCCTCTGATGGTCAATAGATAGGTCTTTGGAAGAAATGGCGGAATGCAAAGTGGCGTAAATCAACAGTCCACAGGCCGGTCAAATATCCTGTTTGCGTCAGGTTTGGGTGCCTTTCCCTTCCCAGTGGGTGCGATACAAAAGAGGAGGTAAGAAAAACACCCCGCAATGGTCCCCTCGGTTGTGAGATTGCGGCGTTTCTCCCCTCACTGCTGGTGCGTCCGCCTCGGCTCAGAAATGCCGCCTCAGATGCGCCTCGCGCGAGAGAGAGAAAATGCGCACCGCTCCCCGGTGGTGTCGCCAACACTGCGCAGCGCAAGATGCTCGAGGAAGAGGGAAAAGGCAAGACGGGGAATTTCCTTTTTCTCCTTCCCCCCTGTCAATTGGTTATTTATTTGGCTTATCTATATGACCATCTGGAGTCTCCTCCCCCTGACGGGTGCTTGGACAGGGTTGGATGACACACGTCGCATCCCACGTCTCTTAAAGGGGAGTCGACATTGGTCATATCGCGGTGCGCAAAAGGGTTAATATACGAGCGTGACTGTAGTTTATATGCACAGCTGCATGTGTGGGCTCTGCATCACCAGGGTTTGCACGCACGGCATGCAGGAGGACAGACGGTGAGGTCTGTGGTTATGGCCAACTGGGACGTTAGATCTCCACTGTCCTCTGTGTGTTTGGCCCACAGTGTGAGTCCTCAAAGCTAAGGACAAACAGACCACCACGGGATTTACACTGTACGTGCCCAGTAGAACAGCGTTTTTTCAATTGTTTGGCTATTAGGGACATGCTACTTATTACAGAACACACGTGTAAGAAGCTAAGCTACACCAGCAGGCGCCATATGCTCATATTGTCGCCGTGGCTGGGCTCCTCAGAAACATGTCTGCATCAGAGTAAAGTCGCTGTGGAGAAAAGCGCCCAGTCAGGCACGCTCGCCGAGCGTACGTGCGTCACGTGACGTACGCGGAAGTGTGGCCACGTCGTCAATGGGAAGGAGAGGGGAGGAACCGGAGAATCAGGAAGCGTTTCAGTGAGAGCTCTGTGCATTACTCCTTCAGAAAGACAACACAGTAAGTGACGAATAACAATTGTGCAATAACAGCCTTTACCACGAACTACGTTTTTAGTGCATAAAGCATGACTTAGTGCGGCGTGTCGATACATTATTATAGTACGTGTGAGCGAGGGGAGGAGATGTAGCGTATCTTCTTAGCAGGCAGCAGATTGCTGATGAAGTTTGCTCTAAACTTTGCCCCTCTTCTTATCCTTTGACTGATAGTTTGGCCTGGGCGTCGCATTCACATGGTATTTTATTCTGCAAATGATACGTTTATTATATTTTATCAGTTTGTTTAATAATAAAAAAAGCGGAATGGTTTATTTTCTTAGCTTGACATGAAGTGTCTGTCTCTGGATTTATCCCAGAAATATACATATTCAGCAGCTCTGTCTGCAAGACTGTCTCAAGATGCATTTACTCCAGGAAGTTTCACTTTCCACGAAACAATTTATAAAATCATGCTACCAAAATTATTCTACAACCGTTTTTAATGGTTATACTTCCATAGTGTGGACACGTGTGCATGATAGCATCTGTTTTGTTGTGAATATTTACATGTCTATATGTTTGGCAGTACAGTTTGAAAATTACACATTGACCTACATTTTTTTTACCCCTAATCTGGCAACGAATCTCAAATGATAATACACACATTTCAAATAGTTGGTCATATTTAGTTTGATTGAATTTGTACCTATGATTAATATACAATTAATCATCACCTGTTCAACATGTCCTGCACCTCTGAAAACCATGACGGTTTCTGATGAGGAGGACTAGACACTGAATAATAATCTGAACCAAGTCATGTACTGTACCCCGACCAGCCTGTTTGGGGGTTTTACTTAAAGACCTAAATAGTTCCTCCAACACTGACTGACTGGTCTGTGTTCCATGTCTTTTACGATGTGCTACAGTAATGGCCCAGTTCCAGGAAGTATCAGAGCAGTCCAGTCAGCACCCGAAGCCTGCGGGGTTGGTTTTGCAGTATGGCACCGCTGGCTTCAGGACCAATGCCAAGCAGCTGGACCACATCATGTTCAGGATGGGACTGTTGGCCACGCTCCGCTCCAAGAAGACCAAAGCCACCATCGGAGTCATGGTCACCGCATCACACAACCCAGAGGTGATGTGATAATAAGTTGTATAAAAAAAATTTCACCTGGTACTCTTTACACTTTACACTTTACAATTTACATTTTACACTTTACAGATATAATCTAATTTATCTGACTACTTTTCATATTGCTATTGACAAGTTTTTTCGCCTCCCCATGTCGTCTGTTCATCATCTTTTTTGTGATGCAACCAGTGTAAACATTCCCATTAACACATCATAATCCTAACTCTGCCTTTCACCCACTGACCCGTGTCTTGGGCTGTAGGAGGACAACGGGTTGAAGCTGATTGACCCCATGGGAGAGATGGTGACACCAGCATGGGAGGGCTACGCCACCCAGCTGGCCAACGCAGAGCAGGACGATCTACTCACCGCCCTGCAAGACATTATAGAAAAGGAGGCTATAAACATGAGCCAGGAGGCTAATGTTTTTGTGGGCAAAGACACAAGGTAAATGATTTTCACTCATCTGTTTTGAGATATTTAATTCAATGGAATGGAATAAAACACATGTCATATATACAGAATTGTCATCCAGGTAACAGTATGTAGCATTGAACTAATAAGTGCTGCTCCCACACTGTTTTTATTTCTGTTAGTATTATTAATCTGAACTTTACAGACATAAAGACAGGGCCAGATATTTTTAAATGTACAGTAAGTTTTAGCCAAAAACAAAAAATACTATATAGAATCGGTGATTATACTGTACTGGTGCGCGCAAGAGCTTCTCCTGCTTCTTCTTCTCCTGGAAAAATTTGGTCCTCACCATAATTTGATATTAAACATAAAGGTTTTCCTCAGAAAGACAGTCAGCTAAACCTGCATGTAACGCGTGGATTAAATTATTTCTCGTTCAAATTAAATATTTGTCCTTTAACAACAGGAGCAGTAGTGCCAGTCTTTCACAGGCAGTGCTGGACGGAGTTGCTGCTCTCGGTGGTCACTGCAAAGGTGAGGTTAATTAAATGAACATATTATTCTCATAGAAATGAGTTTGATTGTTTGCTTTGTTTTGTTTAATTTTTCAACTTTTTCATCTCACCTCTTCTCACGCTATTTCCTTTTGTCTGATTCTCTCCATCTCTTCTATCAGACTATGGCTTGGTGACCACCCCACAGCTCCACTACATGGTTTGCTGTCAGAACACACAGGGTAAATATGGAGAGGCCACCGTTGAAGGATATTACCGCAAACTGTGCCAGGCTTTCATTCAGCTCACCAAGAATGTAAGAAAAGGGGGCGTGGCATGTTTTCTTGTGACTTCATTCAAGTACAGTTTGTCTGTTAAACAAGCAATCACTCCTTTCTCCTTCCCACCGTCCTTTCCTCTGTGGCCAGGCGTCCAACTGTACAGATGACCAGAAGCACCTCTCAGTGGATGGCGCTAACGGCATTGGGGCTCTCAAGGTGCGAGAGATGGAGAGTCGCCTGAAGACGGAGCTGCAGATTTCTCTCTTCAACGATGGCAGCAAAGGAAAGCTCAACCACCAGTGTGGGGCCGACTTTGTCAAAGTGCAGCAAAATCTTCCAACAGGTAAAACATAGTCAAACTAGCCTGTCAATAATTGATATGATTTAAAAGTTTAGTGATCAATTTTTAATAAGCAGCATTTATTATAAAGACATCTATTGACGCTGCACTGTATTCATATATTTCTTTTTTTTATCTCCAAAGGGAAACTTTGTTTATCTACTTATTAATAATGATTATGACCTGGACTGGCAGCAAAACTAGATATGATGTATTTTTTTTTGTTTATTTTATGTTAAATCATAGATGCAATGGTTGATCAGAAGATGCAGGCTGTTTATCAGCAAATCATCTGCTCATATTTGCATCTAGATTGATGTACCAGTATTGCAATCTTGAAACAATCCAACAAGACCACCCAAGAGTATCAATACCAGTCTCTAGAACTAGTTTTTGTTTGAGAAGTTCCTGATTCATTTTAGTCACAAAGGAAAATTTTAAAAGAAGCTGTTTTTAATTCACCGTGTCTATTTTTGCCACCTGTGAAGGTATTACGATTAACCCCGGGGAGCGCTGTTGTTCCTTTGACGGTGACGCCGACCGAATAGTTTATTACTACGCCGACGCTGAGGGACAGTTTCACCTGCTGGATGGAGACAAGATTGCTACTCTCATCAGCACTTTTCTCAAAGAGCTGCTTACTCAGGTACACTCTCATACACAAACATTTAAACATTATATTGGCGCAGAGACACACACACACACACACATACACAAACACACAAACGCTGAATAAGTCTATTTTCTTTGTGGATATACAGGCTGGTTTAGACTTGAAGATAGCCGTGGTGCAAACTGCTTACGCTAACGGCAGCTCTACACACTATCTGGAGGACACCATGAAGGTGAGGAAAGGCTCACAAAATGCACTTCTGCTCTATTTCTACATTAATGTGGAGAAGTTAGTGCTCATATATTTTCTGTCACTTGCCGTAGCTAATAGTGAGGTGTACTAAAACTGGAGTAAAGCACCTTCACCATGCAGCCCTGGAGTTTGACATCGGTGTGTACTTTGAGGCCAACGGTCATGGGACTGTGAGTATATCAGACAATAATAATCCACAGCATTGCACAATAATAAAAGCCATTGTTTTCTGTATCTATGCTCTGGTATTAAAATGTGTGTATGATCAGCGTCGAGGTGTGTGTCACTGTTTTCAGGTGTTGTTCAGTAATGTGGCTGAACAGAAGATCCAGCAGCTCACTAAGGACCCCAACACCAACGACGAGAGGAAGAGAGCCGCTCTCCTGCTGCAGAACACCATCAACGTCATTAACCAGGTAGACACACACCAACATAAACACACACATATATTGGACTAGGATGTGTATCATGTACATCATTCCAACACTGGAGCTATTTTAATGCTACATAACAGTTGAAAAAACAACATTAATATTTATGTTTTTATTCTTCTAAAGACTGTAGGTGATGCAATTTCCGACATGCTGCTGATTGAAGCTATTTTAGCCATCAAGGGTATGACGGTCCAGCAGTGGGATGACATCTACACTGACCTGCCAAACAGGCAGCTTAAAGTCAAGGTACTCATAAGTTTATGTATTATCTTGCATTATATTTCTGATAGTTAATCCTGTTGGGAAATTGTTTTTCTTGCCCCTACTAAAGTGTGAGGTTTACTACAAAACAACAATTGAATAAAAAACACTGAGACAAATATCTTTAAAAAGAAATTTGATTGTGTTCGATTTTGTTGTTGTTGTAAAAAATATGGTATGGTTTTAACCAACAACTTGTCCGAACCACAAAATTACATTTCAAAATGACATCATGGCAAGACACTTGCAGTCAATAAAATATGTTTGTCCTGTAGCCCTGGTGGGGTTGATGGCAAAGTCTTGCTAATTGTATGCATGTATCTCTTTTACTGTTTTATATATAATCTCTATTACTCTCTCAGTTCCATTTACAAAAACATGGTGTAAATTTCGGGAAAAATGATTTTGTTTGGGTTTTCTGCAGGTGTCGGACCGCAGAGTGGTAGACACGGCCGACGCAGAGAGACGGGCAGTGAGCCCAGCAGGGCTGCAGGAGGCCATCGACAGTTTAGTGAAGAAGCACAAGAAGGCCCGCTCCTTTGTGAGACCTTCCGGCACTGAGGACGTGGTTAGAGTTTACGCTGAGTCAGAAACACAGGTGAGAAATCTTCTTCTTGTTTGGGAGATTTTTGCAAAGTGACGTCACGCTGACGACGTCACTTTGCAGGAAAGACAGTCACTCATCAATGTTTTCCTTGTGTTTTAGGAGAGTGCTGATGCCCTCGCACATGAAGTCAGCCTTGCAGTCTATCGACTCGCGGGGGGAGTGGGAGATGAGCCCAAACCATTGCACTAGAAAAACAATTTCATACTCACCAATCAGCCATAACATTAACCAGTTAACCTGTTATAATGTTGTGGCTGATCGGTGTAGTAAGGATCCATAGCTCAGTTCGCGGTTTTTGAACGGATTCTCAGTTGATAACATCCTTTTATAACGCTGTAATTTGTGAAAATATAATTTTTGGGGGGTGAGGTGCCAAATTATTTTGTACAACTAATTGCACTTTGTACTTCACTTTACTTTTTAGTTTCTTTGTATTTGTCTGTCATTGTGAAAATGGGGCACACTGGGGGAGACGATGAAGGGATTTCATGCAACTTAAGGTGATACTCTACTCTTTTTCATGGTGACTCTAGCAGGCAGCCATGAGCCTAAATATAGGTTTCTGTGTAATATAAATAATCTACTTCACTGTATATACGCCATAATTAAAACATGAGTTGTCCTCACAAACAAATAATGGTTTTAGAGAGTCTCAGTTTACCTTTGGGTAACGTAGTTTCCTATTAATATCAAATCTTTTTGAACAGTTAGTATAAGTAATTTTCTTTTCAAAAATCGGGAAGTTGGATCAGTTGTACTTCCTTGAATGTTGCTAGGTGCTGCTTTAGATCAATTAAACCTTGGAAAAACGGAAAAGAGAGAAGTGTGTACTTGTGTGTTTGTGTGGCAACAATTTTGCTACTCATCTGTTATTACAAATGAAAACCACAACTATACTTGCTTGCACTTTATTTTGTTACTTTCAAAGACAGAGTCGCTGGACACAGGAGGATTAAATGAGCTGAGAGGCGAGGAGAGGCTGAAGAAGTTAGGAGCAGGCAGAGCAGACTGACGGGCCACAGTGTGAAGTCTCCGTGGAAGATGAACACAACCGTTGAAATGGACATTGCAATACAAGGTGGTATTCCCCTTGCTGTTGTACAGTGTGTTCTCTCTCAGATTAATTTTTTAACTTGAGCATTTTTCAAAGACTTAAGAAAAGAATCTGACTTAAGTAACATGAAATGAAGTTCAGAATATAGTTGGCAGGTAAAAGATAAAGGGATTATTCTTCATCTGTGTCATCGGCTGCTCCAGAAATGGTGATGGTGCGCTCCTGTGTGTTGCTCTCATACGTGTCCCCATCTGTCTTAACTGTTCTGGGAAAAAGGGTGCGACAGGGAGAAGAAAAAGATTAAGAAATTTACAGCGTTATTTGACCACTAAGAGATTTGGAAACTGTCACAGTGAGGTCTTGGTCTCTCCGTTCCCTGACTACCTGATGAGGAGAGTCTTCCTCTCGGACATCTCTGTAGCCTGCTTTGAGTCTAAGCTCCCGTCTGTCTGGGTGTCTGATGAGACCACCTCCACTCGTGCTCTTCTGGCATCCACCGGCTTCTCAGCCGCTCCGCTGCCCCTCTCACTGGAGGCGTCACGCAGCTCTGACGTTGCTGCAGGTGCATGGCTCTCTAGAGCTGAAGCTGAGGCAGCGCGCATGCTAACGCTGGAAGTGAGGGACAGGCCTCCAGTCAGACACAGGTAATGAACCATGTTGCTCAGACGGCTGTCTTCCCCTTCGATCAGCTTCCTGCCAAATGAACAGGAGACAATGACGTTAAACAGAATCCCTGAAAGAGTGAATGTATATAAGCAACACTCCATGTAATATTATCTACTAAAATATGCATCCATATGAGGAAACTACCAAAGTTTTGTTCACCTGTAGGTGGTTATCTCGATCTCCAGAGCCATCTTTACATTAAGTAGGTCCTGATATTCCCTCAGCAGCAGAGCTATCTTCTCCTTCGTCACGTTCAGGTCCAGTTTAATCGATTCTATACGTTCCTGTTTACATAGACAGAAGGTGTTTCAGGCCACAAGATGAATGAGTCAATGGGAATAAACGCAATGCCATATCACACCTGTAAATCCTCCTCCTCCTTTTTGTATTTCACGGCTGCGTCACGGATCTGCGCCTCCAGATACTCATTCCTTGTCTTCTGTGCCTCTAATTCCCGCTCCTTGTTGAGGACCTAAACTCACGGAAATACATGCAGCTTATTTTAGGCTATGAAATGGTAGTGCCAGCTATAAAGCAACAACAGAAAACCAGACTCACATCCTTCTTATAGCCTGCGATTTCCTCTCTCACACTTCGAACACTTTGAATGTGTTTGTTGGAGGCTTTGCCCAGGTCCTCAAACTTTGCCTTGTACCAGGTGTCCATTTCCTGACGAAACATGAAACATTGTCTAGTTAATTGCAACGTCTTTGTGTAGTGTTACGTGCTTTTACTTGCACGGTGACTTAACATGGACACTAATGTGCTAAAGGCATCACAGTGTTTCCCACATTTCCTTTGGGTGAGCGTGTTTTTGCACTTTTGATATACCATAGAAGATAAACCCTCCAGAGTCTGAACACATTGCAGCTGCACTGTTGCACCATACCTGTAGGTTTTTGGCGGCGATGCTGTCATACTGAGACTGAATCTGTCTTAGAGCGGAGGAGAGGTCTGGGAGGCCGAAGGTCATGTCCACCTTGGCGGTTGCTGAATAGATCTGCTGCACGAGCTCCTCGATTTCCTTTTCAGTGCATCACAAACAACCAGAGTTAAGGGAACGGCACTAACACATTGTGGTTTGTATCTCAGTCTAATGTACAATGTTGGTCTGTATATCTTCATGATTAATAAAACACAAAAATATGAAAGGATTTCACAAAGGAAGGTTCACTCGACCAAACAACTCTACAAGTGAGTCACAGCTTTGCCCTTCTAGCCCTTCATACCACACTGCTATGTTCATGGTCGTACTGACTCAATCCATCAACAAGGCATCGGTTTAAGCATAAACTGTCCAGGCTACAATTCATGGCTCATTAAACCATTCATGATAAAAATTAAAGGCATGCCAGTCAACAGCGACGACTTATACACAGAGCGCTGTGCATGGACAGACACACGTACCTCCTTGTGAACTCTCTGCAGGAAGGCCAGCTCAGTCTCCAGGTTCTCCAGCTGCTTCTCCAGAGTAATCCGGGCTGAGGTCGCTTTATCCACGTCCTGGGATAGATGGTCACGCAACGTTTGGATGGTTGAGTAAAATTTAAATCAATCAATCAATCAAATCTGTGTATTTGGTGCTCTGTTAAATTACACCTTTAAATTCTCACTAAATTCAAAACGGGGAAGCTACACTTTCCACTTACTGGACGTAGTGACTCAATGTCATGCTCTGCCTTCTTCCTGGACAACACAGCGTCATCATATTTGGCCTTTATCATGTCCAACTGGCCCAACATCGCCTCCTTGGCTGCCAAAGACATATCCTGTACAGACCAGGGATACAAAATTATCAAACTGAAATTGAACAGATAACAGCGTGGAAGGGAGCACCAAAAATCTGGTCTCAACACTAATCCCAACGAACCATAATGAGCGTCAGCCTCACTCACCCTCTGGACTCTCATCTGCTCAGCCTCCCTGTTGAGTTCCCTCAGCTGAGACTCGTACAGCTGCCTGAGGCCTGACGGTTTGACATGGCGACCCTTCAGGGCCTCGATCTCAACCTCCAGCAGTTTGTTTTCCGACTCCAGTGTTCTCACCTACAGGAAGGAATGCACAAACGGACAAACTTGATGATCACAGGTTGTGATTTTTCCATCATTTGGGAATACTTGGTGGAGAAGACCAAAATTAAGTTGTCAAAGTTGAAATGAAAAGGAGTCTGAGCCAGTAATAGAACTTGGATCTATGTAAGTGTTATGGGGGCCTCTTGCCTTTTCAATGTAAGCTGCCAGTCGGTCATTGAGGGCCACCATCTCCTGCCTCTCATTGGTTCTAGTCATCATGAAGACCTGGTTCTCCGCTGCAGCTGCGTCCAGGTCTAGTTTTGGCCCAAGACCAATGGACATACCAAAGCAGAGCGCTCCCATACTCACACTGCTGCAGGGCAGGAGCAGGGGGAAAATACAACAGATTAATTATGGTTTTGATTTTAACGTATTTTTCAATTTTCACAAAAAGCTTGACTGGTTTATACGATTCCTCAAATTCATTCCCCATGTTAAGAGGAGAGGTGCAGTACAATATGCTTCTAATCTAATTTTGACCATCATAGGTAAAATACTTCAGCACTCATTATGCATTTACACTGTAAGCTATAAAAGGGATTTTTGATTTGGTTTTAAATAGTTGCATTATTCTATAAAACATTCAAATCAGCAAGCACAACAATCGCTGTAGATGTCCAGTGACCCAGGTGACCCACCTGGTCGTGCGGGCCTTATTGGAGAGGGCCCTGCGCCCCACCGTCCCACCACTGCGGGTGAAGCTGACCGAGCGGTGGCGGGTCTGGGTCTCCCTGCGGGTGGGAGAGGGGCTGGAGACCCGGAACTGCGCCGCAGCAGTGGCGGTCAAGGCGCCCTCGAAGTGACGGCGGTACGAAGACATCCTCTCGGGACTGCGGCTCATGTTGAAACTCTCCTGCAGCTGCTGGAACTTCTGCTGGACAAATGGAAACTGCTCACTCTTCGCTTCTGCCCCCTCGGTGGGGTCTTTATATCCCCCCCAGCCCTTCCCTCTGCGCCACAGAGGAATGTTGAACCTTCCCAGCCCCTGGGTGAGCGGGGCTACAAACATTTATCACAGTTACGTCAAGGAATCAACTTATTACTGGCAGGTTGAAGGAATTTTATATTGAATGTGAAATAATATCCACATCATGTAATAAAATGCTGTTTTTTACTAACATGAATTAATGTTGTACTGTTCTTTTATCATTGTGTGGGATAGTTAATTTAATAGCACATCCATCACTTTGTCAGTACACCCAGCCACCAACATACTCATTTATTCCTCCGTCTATTATGAATTTAAAAAAAACACATCTTTTGCCATCTTTTGCCAAATTAAAATGACAAAAAAATAACAATTTCTAAACATACATTTAGAAATTGCTGATGATAAGAAAAAGTGAAACAATTCATTACGCCTTTGTTTTAGCTTTGGCGTGGTTGAATGAAATGCCCGGAACCATTCCATTGAGACGCCGGAAGAATTTCGATGTAACTCAGGCGTCCGCTGAGCTTACCGACTGTTCCTGTTGTGCTCACTTCTTTGTGAGGGAGATAAAATATCAAATTTTGAAGTGTAATTCTCTACCTCAACCGCGACGACATGGCGGGAAACTTCTGGCAAAGTTCACATTAGTAAGTTTTTCCCCGAACTGTGACATGTTACGTCTGTGTTTCGTTCGCCGCCGTCTTTGTTGTGGGGCCTAGCCGTGTCCGTGCGGCACCGTGCGGCGACGCTAGCCGCCTCCCCTGAACTCCTCTAGCTGTTGATAAAACATAGATATGGACTTTCAATTACAGAACGAACCGCATTCCTCTATACATCGGTTTTGAAAAGCTCCGTTACACTCCCCCTCGTGTTGTAGCCTCCATGCTACGCGACAGCAACGCATCTCGGCTAGCACGGCGGTGTAAACAGTGGTGCTGTTGTGCTACCCGCTAGCCCGGGTGCCTACAGCTTGACAAAGCAGCGCCGGCGTTATTTAAATTCAAATACTAATGATCATGATGTTTGTTTGATGTTTTAAAGTTTGCAGTGGGTGCTGGATAAACAGGACCTGATGAAAGAGCGGCAGAAGGACCTGAAGTTTCTCACGGAAGAGGAGTACTGGAAGCTCCAGATCTTCTTCGCCAATGGTACTGATACTTATTGTGTCACAGAAAAACTCCTTTACATTGAACACTGTGTTGACGATATGGTGTATATAGAACTAATATGTCATGTATTATATTCTGAGCCCCCCCATGTACACTTGAACGTAAAGAAAGAACATCTTAAATGTTTTTTTCTCCGTGTCCATCAGTGATCCAGGCTTTAGGGGAACACCTGAAGCTGCGGCAGCAGGTCATTGCTACAGCAACCGTCTACTTCAAACGCTTCTATGCCAGGTAACGAAGAGGAAATAACAATGTAGTATTTACATCTCACAACATGTTTTTACAATAGTTATGTGTGGTGCAGTTTGATATTGTCTCTTCAGGCAGTATTGTCTAAACCTATAATGACTATTGTACCTACATGTGCCATATCACAGGAAACCTTCTGACATGATACTGCAGGAAAAATCCGAGGCATAGTCGGTATCAATGAGGGCTGCACACCGCTTAGCTTTTTACATCTAATTTATGTTAAAAGTCATCCTTATTGGTTCCAACCTAAAATTTGATAAATGCTGATCTCTTCTTGTTTGTAGGTATTCCCTGAAAAGTATAGACCCAGTGCTCATGGCACCCACTTGTGTTTTCCTGGCTTCCAAAGTTGAGGTATGGAAGTTTCTCTGTTGCCAGTAAGACAATGATTTTACACTAGCACAACTTGAGGATCTTTAGCCAAAGGAAAATCACGATGAGATGGAAAAAAAAAATACAAAAGACTATGGCGTGTTTATATTAAACTTTTCTGTTTCTTTCAGGAATTTGGAGTTGTTTCTAATACCAGGTTGATCTCTGCAGCAACATCTGTGTGTAAGTGGCAATATTCAGTCATATATTTTGTATCTTTTCCCCCTGAAATGGAGACAGAACCATTGATTATTGATTTTTTTTTTCTCAGTGAAGACAAGATTTTCATATGCTTTCCCGAAGGAGTTCCCATACAGAATGAATCATGTGAGTAAAAAGTAATTGTAACAGTTAACATGTAGACGCATGTTAAATTAGAGAAATTGTAGCAATGAAAAGTGCTCTATAAATGAAATTCATTATTATTATTATTATTTAGTTGTTCTTAGCCAGAGTGATGTAAGTGCATTTTGCAACTAAGCTCTAAATCACATTTATGAAACAGTGAATGCTACAACATGATAAGTTAAGCTTATAGGACTTGATAGTACGATCTCTTAAAATAATCTGCACCTTCTTGCTGTCTTGAGTGGCGGGCAGGGTAATCACTTCATTTGGGTCATCTGGTGGGCAAATAACTTTAAAGTAGAGTCACCACCCTGCCAACAGTCTTAATAACACAGTGTCAGTGACAATGACAAAGACAAGTGCCTTATTAGAGTGTGCAAATGTGTGTTGGTGTTTGAGGGATTGCCATGTCATTCACTCGTGCTTGAGTGGAGGTCCGGAGGTCACAGGAAAAACAGAGATAAAGAGATTGGTTTGTAGACTGTTTCAAACTAAAGTATAGTGCACACATGCTGCAACAGAACAAAACCATATTTCAGTAGTAACACCACTCATAATCTCCATATGCCATTTGTTTGCCTGCTTCCTCCGCAAAGTTATTTATGCACTGCTGTGCTACATTAGAGCATACCAACACAGTGTTGCCACGTTGGTGTCGATCAATACGTGAGATTCCACAGCTAATGTTCGCAGTCTTATGATAAAAAACTCTTTTGCTTCAACCGTGGCCACAAGAGTACAAGTGCATGCGTTCATTTGTCCCATGCTGCATCTCTCACCGCTGTGTTAAGTGCAGGAATTTTATTCATCCAGCATCCCCACCGAGTCGCAAGGACGTCACCAGGGCTGTTCCGACACGCCGCCTGTCCATAAAGCTGTGTAAACGATTATTTATAGTGCGCCACCGTGGAGCGATAAAAGGAGGGAGCGGCTCACATAGTAGAGAATGAGTTAGCGGGATGCTGCAACTCTTAACATCATTATTCATGTCCACTCTGACTCTGCAGATGTAGTAAAAGCAAACGGTGGTAGCACAGGGACAGAGGGGAAATAGCTACGGGTTCTCTTTGGTCAATTCCACTTGATAGTCACAATAAATACTTGTGTCAAAAGAGGAGGGGATTCATTTGTTTCCACACCACAAGTGTTTATCTCTGTCCTTTTAGCATAAGAAGTAATTACAGGAAAAATTTAGATTTTACTTGATATAAATGTTAACTTAACTTTACTAAACTTTAGATTACATTTCTCTCTGCAGCAACAAAAATCGTGTAGGAGAAGAGTGCAGTTCACAGCAGGTTGTTACACAAAGAAAGAAACATGAAAAACCATCCAGATGATCCACTTCTATTAGGAGCAGCATTTCCCAACAGTTTTTTTCTTTCGTTGTTGACAATACAATTTTTAATTTGTGTCTCTACAGATATTAGAATGTGAGTTCTACCTCCTGGAGTTGATGGTGAGCAGAACAAGATTTGTGTTGTTGCTCCTGAGTTTGGCTCGAATGAGTGGTTGTCTAGGTGTTACCGATCACTGATGTTGCTTATGTTTCAGGACTGCTGCCTGATTGTGTACCACCCCTACAGACCACTGTTGCAGTATGTGCAGGATATGGGACAGGAGGACATGCTGCTGCCACTGGCCTGGTACGATTCCTGCCTGTGGCCATTTATCTGTTGCTTTTGTAATTTTTTTATTGAATTTTTAAAAAAAAATTATCTGAAATTTTTAAATCACTGTAGCCACTTGACAAATTTTTAATTCAATTTTTTACAAATAAAAGTCGTTAAAAAGTATTAAGTTGTCTTAAATTTACACTGCGTTGGTCTAGATTGCATAGTTTCTGAACATGGGGAAATGGAAGTTTAACGATAAATGGCTTGAGAATGACGAGTTAATTTGGAACATTTTAATAAGTACATTTTCTGTTTTTGTGTGTAGATCCTATCCAGTACAGGTTTATTCTTGAATTTCATTTCAAGTGGAATAAATTTGAATTACATTTAAACTTGTTAATAGCTGTAGACACACTGTTTTATGCAACAAGTTCTACCCTTTGCTGTGTTTTGGTAGAGTCACTCACTTGTGCTGTCACGTGTCTTGTACCAGGCGAATAGTGAATGACACGTACAGGACAGATCTGTGTCTGCTCTACCCTCCCTTCATGATCGCCCTCGGTAAGATCTGTCCCTAAGTATTTCTCATTGCTGCTAGGTTATATAGTTACTGACTTCAAATTAGCTTTATTTGATCTCATATGATCTGTTGTTGTTGTTGTTTCCCGCACACAGCCTGTCTGCATGTTGCTTGTGTGGTCCAGCAGAAAGACGCCAGGCAGTGGTTCTCAGAGCTCTCTGTCGACATGGACAAAGTAAGACTGACCTATCAAAAGTTCCCAGTTTTTATTTTTCGTGAGTAATAAACTGATCTTCTTTGTCAAAAAAAAGTATTACCTTTAAAAGATGCAGATTGCAACTTTTCAGTGTGGATGGAGTGTTAGGCTACATCCACACTTCTATGTTTTAGAAGTCATTCACAACTCAACTACCAGCTGTGAAGGCAAAACGTTGTAAAGTGCTAGTTCCACTTCATCGTTGGTCCAAGAGAAGAAATCCCTGCTTGTACTTTTTCGCCATTGTTGTAACTCGTCCGTAGTATTTTGTGTAATGAGTTAACTTTTTGTTGATGTTTGTTTTCCGTCAAGATTCTGGAGATTATCCGTGTCATTCTGAAGCTCTACGACCAGTGGAAAAACTTTGATGACAGAAAGGAAATAGCGGCTGTGCTAAATAAGATGCCTAAACCCAAACCTCCTCCTAACAGGTAAATCTGACTTAGACTGACTTTATGTCCAACCGTATGTTGTAAACAACACATACATATTTTATTTGGTAGCATGTGGCCAATTCACTTCTTAAAATTGATATAGTAAATAAAATGCAGTGAGTGCTATAAACCGTATGTAAACAGCATAAAGATGGGTAAAAATACTACATAATACAAAGTTCTGCACAGTTGCAATTGTAATTTTCTTTTGACTTTTGAGTCAAATAACCAAGAAAAGTCTGTTTTGAAAAAAATGCAGAGATGCTAGTGAGTTTATTAAATAAGTGCGGATCATTCTTCAGAGTCCTGAAGTTTCTGCAGTTAATTTTCCTCCCGACTGCAGCTAGAAAAGACATTTAACAAATGAAAGAGATTTTCCATCTTTCTCTCTGTCCTGTCTCCAGTGAGGGTGACCAGAGCTCCAACGGGAACCAAAGCAACTCTTACAGCCAGTCTTAGCATGGGGGCGGGGGGCGGTGGGTCTACATTTTACAAGGGAATCCATAATTTTGATGTAGAGAGGGGCGGACCTTTTTTTAAAAATATGTCACACGGCACAAACTTTTGCAATGTCCGTTTGGAAAAATCGGTGACCAAGAAATGTCCCTTCACCCGTGGCCATGTTTTCACGTTCCTCCTCTCTGATCAATGTGTGTTCGTGGATTGACTCGTTGAAATGCCTGAAAGTGAACAAGCCAAGTCGGCGAC
This sequence comes from Scophthalmus maximus, assembly GCF_022379125.1. Lineage (NCBI taxonomy): Eukaryota > Metazoa > Chordata > Actinopteri > Pleuronectiformes > Scophthalmidae > Scophthalmus > Scophthalmus maximus. The sequence goes on from NC_061532.1 coordinate 9,489,819, forward strand.
AGCAGCTTTGCCGTCTCAACTCTGCGACAGACTTGAAACGAACTTTAACCAAGGAACACGTGGGGGAGGGGGAGGCCGGGAATGTGGGGTAAAGTGATGGGAAAAACTTTGGGGGGTAGAAACTTTTCGTCATTGTGACAATCCTGACATCCTTGAACAGCCCAGGAGAGCGAGTCTTTTCATCGAGAAACGATTCGAGAAAGAAAAACAACTTGATTCCTAGTACTGTGTGTGTTTGGGTGTGCGCGTGTGTACAACATGTTAGCGCCCGGTCTGTGTGGGGTTTTCATTCCTCAGGGACTATAGTTTAGTAGTCTTCTCTGTAAGATAATTTGATAATTAATAATTTGATGTGCTGTTGCGTCCGATTATCACCCTGTGTGTCTATGACGTGATTGGATACTCCTGCTCTCTCTTTAAGTTACAAATGAGGCTCTTTTTAACAACACTTTACTCTGTTGACTCATGACAGCTCCACCTCCTTCCTCCCGCTCTTCCCTCTCGTAAATAACGTCATTCTTTTATTTTATCTTTCATGTTTTCCCTTATTAAGGTAAACTGTGATGGAAATCGTGCCGGTTCCGCTTTGTGCTTGTGCTTCAGATGAAAGAGCCCCTGTTCATTTCCCTGTCATGGTCCTTTTGCCTGCTGCAAAGCTTATTCTTTTTTTCTTTAAAAAAAATGTAATTATGTGTTCATTTATGCTGCTTTAGTTGTAAATGTTTTTTGTTTTTTTATTTAGTTTAGGCTTTTTTGGGGGGGGATGCAAATTACAATCGTTTTAGATTTGTCTGCAAACTTTGGGTTGTACATTCTTATATTTTTTATTTACCTTCTGCCATCTATTTAATCATTGAATTGTGGCAGCCTGTGTGTGTGTGTGTGTGTGTGTGTGTGTGTGTGTGTGTGTGTGTGTGTGTGTGTGTGTGTGTGTGTGTGTGTGTGTGTGTGTGTGTGTGTGTGTGTGTGTGTGTGTGTGTGTGTGTGTGTGTGTGTGTGTGTGTGTGTGTGTGTGTGTGTGTGTGTGTGTGTTTACTCAAACCAGGTGCTTGAAAGCCTTATAATATAAAAGCTGCTGGTCACAGAGAAACCCCTTCATAACAGCACATTGTTCCATTCAGGTGAACTGTAAAAATTTCCGAGTTAGTGTTGTATTAATTGGACTCGCTGTCTCTCGTCCCCTCTGTGGCCTCCTGTGTATTTGCCTCTGTCGGAAAGTCACATTAACGGGGACACAATCATGTTGTTAAATAAAGCCGACCACTCCCATGTCTCTTCCCTTCGCTGAGTGAGGAGACAGAAGTGAGACTGTGAATCCTTGAGGCAAGTACGATGCCGCCTTCTGGCATTTTCCTTCCCTCAGGGCAGGCTCCATCTGCTACATGACTGCTTTCATGACTGGGTGTTAAAAAAATAGAAGGGCTTAACCCCCACCTAAATATTCCCTACTGTCTCTGATCAACAACACTCTACCAAAACAGTTTTTACTTGAAAGTCTTAATGTTTTATCATTTGTGATAATAAAATGTATTATGTGCAGAAACTCAGCGGGTGTTTGCTGTTATTCAAGCTGTCATGTCATGTTTGCACAGTGTGTAATGGACTTAGGGGAGTCGTCCAGGATGTTTTAACGGTCACACTCAGTCCTTTTATCTAACGTCAATGTCACCAGGACCCCTAGTGGTGAATTCAAGAACATGCAACATATTTCACATCAGTTTTGATATGAAAAGCCTGCACTTCTAAAAACTGAGAGGTTTGAGTTAAAGTAAACAGCGATATTATGTTTTTTTCCTTTTCATCTTCTATGGTTATAGAGTTATAAGTGAAATGATTGAAGAATATCGCAGGATGTATTCACCACGAGTCGCCTCTAGGTGTTTGTACCATGGAGTCCTTCCCCCGTGATGTCACTTCAGCTGCATGAAGCGCACAGAGAGCAGCGGAAAAAATACTGCACAGCGACACCATGTCCCCTTCAAAATAAAACCTGCAGTGTTCACTTAGGATGGTGCAACAAAAATACTGGGCTGTATATATAGACTGATGAAAACTTGCAAAATGGCACAATGAGTAAATTGGTGGGACTACTGGAAAAAAATAATCTTGGAAAAAAACTCTAAGATTTAAAAAAAAAGGGCGGTTGTGTCATTGCTGCAGGTTGAGGTTGTGAGATATAATTTCCTTCAAAGTTTGAAGTTTATTTGTGTGGTCTTATTTGTATAAAAGAACACGCATGTGTGTATAGTTTCTTATTAGAATTTTTTTTATCACTTTCGCTCATGAAAATGTTTGACTTTTTTATTGTATGTCTCATAAATGAGATTGTTAGCATTATTAGTGGTGGTGTTTGTAGTAGTATTTCTCTATAATAGATCAGTTGTAGAATGGACATTTAAACCCACTATAAATTCTTAGGCCAAATATTTAGTGATCCTTCTAACACCTTTCTCTCCAACCATCTGCATCGAGTAACTTCTCCTCTCTCACCCATCAAGTACAGAAGACAACAGTTTTTTAAAGTTGTCAAATAACCCCACACTGTAAACAAACACAGAGACTGGGTCTCTGAGGTGGACCTGTCGTGGACCAGTTTACCAGGTTGGTGAATCAGTTTAACCCTGATGTATTATACAAAATCAGAATATATTTCTATTTGGTATTCGTCTTAGAATGTTTGCGGAACACAGCTTTTATTTTGTGAGGTGTAACCGGAAGCTGCGTTTTGTCTCTTTCTGCCTGACTTGTGTCGAGGACAGGAGGGAGGCCACAGACCCAGCGAGCTCCGAGCGGGCTGCGGAGGATGTCGACCCCGCCGCGGGGACAAGGCCCGGGCGAGATGCCCGTGTCCGGCCGGACTAGGGTCGACCCTAACCCCAGCCCTCGGCGCCCATGACGCCCGCGCCGATGAAGCCCCGAGCAGCGAAAGTGAGGCGGAAAGTGGCCGGAGACCGAGAGCATGTACTGGCGCGTCGGGTTCGCCTGGACGCGGTCGTGTGTGGTTGATCTTGGCCAGAACCAGAGCTTCTCCGCCGGCCTGCTGGGCTCCGAGGAGCAGCTCCCGTTGTACGGGTACATCGTCGCCTGCCCACTGCAGGACTACGGCGGGATGATGTCGGCGCTGGGCTCGGACTCGTGGTGGAGGAAGACGCTGTACTTGACCGGGGGGGCTCTGCTCGCCGCCGCTGCTTATCTGCTGCACGAATTGCTGGCGATCAGGTACCAACAACACAGAGAGGCGGTGCAGGAGCTGCAGGGCTCATCCTCATCCTCCTCCTCCTCCTCCTCCTCACTGTCAGGCCTCTTGGGCCGGAGCACAAAAACAGCTGTGGATATTATTATGATCATATTTTCACGCCACATCTTGCAGGTCTGGTAGAATGTATTTTTTTTTCGGGGGGGGGGGGGTCGATATTACTTAATCTCGTCAGGTTGGGCGGGGGCTGAGAGCGGAGTCAGTGGAGAATAAGGAATCGTGAGTGGGTTGTTTGTGATGTAACCCCCGACTCCCTCCTCACACACACACACACACACACATGTAGTGTCTTAATATGTGTGGAGGTAATGGCGGCTGTGACCTTTCAAACATTTCAAAGATGATTATACCTCTAATATCATGATGATGGCTCGTTCCCCCTGTTTGCTTGTTTGTTTCTGTGTGAGTGTGTGTTTTTTGCAGTCTCAGTGTGTAAGGCCTGCATCACACAGCTCTCTTGTCTTGTGCATTGACATTATAGACTGAGACTGCAGGGTCACATTCATTCGTGTTTATTTCTCAAGGACGTGGTGATGGTGTGTGGCTTCACCTCTCGTGATCCGGCCTCGGATGTAAACAGTCAAACTGCCAAAAGCTGCAAACATCCTACTTCAGGCAGTTGTGAAGAGACCGTCAATATGGCAGATCTGAATACATCTTCCATTCGTTATTATTGATTAGCCATTGGCAACAAATAAGCAGGGTTTGACTGACCGTTGTCGGTTGTCCTTTATGATCTCGGGTTTCCTGCAGTCCGGGCCCACGGCTGCAGCACAACACAGTGTAGAAGGTCAGTTCACAGGAGGAGACACATCTGAGGTGTGTTTAGGGGGAAAATAACACAGATATTTGAGTGATTTCATTCTTCAAAGCTGTTGTCAATGAAGTGTCAAGTTTTAGATGTTTATAAGTAGAAAAACAGGCTGTTTGTTGTGCAGTGAACATGTTTTTCTTTCCACAAGCGGTTATGTTTTCTCCAGACTTAGGGTCTTAATGTTAAATATGACATCTCCATCTCAATAGTAGGCTTAATTTTACTGCAGCCTCCTCCTTTGTTAGTCAATGGGGCATTTTCAGCACCACAGTGCGATGGACAGCTCCTCTGCTTTGAAGCTGCCTCCGACGCACGTGAACGCACCACAACCTTTTTCAAGAAGAGGCCGCCTCATTATTTTGACGCGGCAGTTTCCCCTCAGCTCGTATTAATGGACCGGGGGCCGACTGTCACCCGGGGGCCGACAGTCACCCAGGGGCCGGTTACCTGCAGAGCATTTGATTGATTCAATCAATCACAGTCACTCGATCTATCTCATGGTAGTCCATTCTACCCAGAGACGCAGACACGCAAATGCACGTCCTTCTCTTTCAACACTTGTGAGGGCCGTTCATTTAACCACCACAGTGCCTAAATGTCTTAATGTTAACCTGAATCTAAGGCTAACCTTCACTTTTAAACCAAGTCTTACCCAGAAATGTCCCGTATGATGGTGTAAAACTGAATTTGGTTCTCACAATAACTTGTGTACGTCACCTTGGAGGATATTGTCTTGACTTTTATTAACTCCCTGAAGACCCTTTCATGAAACTTCATGGCTGGATGAAACCATTTTATTTAGGAGGCCCAGAGGAATAATCTGCGTTGTTGCAATTCATGTGTCTTTTGTCGCCTAAAAGTCCAGTGGAACCAGTACACTTATTGGAATAGTACTTATTTTCTGTTAATTCAATTTAACACAACTTTATACAGCATAAAAACACAATATCCACTGAAATAACTCAAGCCCTCAAAACTAGCCTCGTAGGATGGTTCTTCCTTTGTTGATATTGTGTCTCCTCCCAACAGATCTGCGAATAACCACATTATCAAAACAGGTTGACATGCAATGAACCAGGATTTTAGGTCCCCAGGTCAGAGTCCCGCCTTACATGGTTTGTAATCCAGCTTTACTTAGAGGAAGCCATAACCTCAAAATACCAGACCTCAAACCGAACGTTAGAATTTAAGATTGAAAAAAGAGAGGTTAACATACTGGGAAATGGCTTGTTGTCCCTGAATGGTCGTTTTGTTTTTGCAAACTAGTCCTTCTACTTGACGTGCAGCCTTGTATTTTTCCTTGCGCCCACAGAAAGGAGGAAGAGCTGGACTCTAAAGATGCCATCATACTCCACCAGTTCTCCAGGCCCAGAACTGGCGTCCCGTCCCTGTCCCCGTTCTGCCTTAAAATGGAGACCTACCTCCGCATGGTTGACCTGCCATACCAGGTAAAGCTATGACAGAGGAAGGGGAAAAAAAGCTACCACCTCGTCTTTTTAAAAGAGCGTGTTCAGAGTTGAGTGTGAGGAGGTTTTAACCTTCATTTTCTTTGTGGAGTTTCGTCTTTTGTTGTTATCACTTTTGCTGTGATTAATTATAGTTAAACTCCGAGTCTCTTCTGTCTGCAGTCATTCAGTTTCGTGCAAGTGATAATTAAAATACCCATTTAATGTTTTCTATTGATCCAATTACGATTTAATTCACTTGATACCCCCAAACCAACCAATTTCTATCCTCTGCATTTTTTTCTCCATCTTCTCCCTTATCATGGTTGTCCTCTCTCTTCCCTCGTCCTTTTCTGAATCCCCTCACACGTGACCCCCCTCCCGCCCCTCCCGAATTCTTTTCTCTTTCCCGCAGAACTACTTTGATGGGAAGCTTTCTCCGCAAGGAAAGATGCCGTGGATTGAGTACAACCGAGAGCAGGTGTGTGGGACGGAATTCATCATCGACTTCCTGGATGAAAGGCTGGGCGCGAGCCTCAACAAGAGCCTGTCGCCGCAGGAGAAGGCCATGTCCCGCGCCATCACCAAAATGGTGGAGGAGCATTTCTACTGGTGAGGGACCACCACCTTCTCCTCCTTCTTCTTACTCTCAGCAGTCTTGGTTGCAGGAGCAGTTGTGACACTATTACTAGTTCTGACACTTGCAGTATCCGTATGTATGTTCAAATGCACATCTGTGTCTGTGTGCCAGGACCATAGCCTACTGTCAGTGGGTGGACAACCTGGAGGAGACCCAGAAGATGCTGTCGGTGAGCGGACCGCTGAGCGATCTGCTCAAGTGGATCCTGAGTCACCTGACCGGCGGGATCGTCAAGAGGGAGATGTACGGGCACGGGATCGGGCGGTTTTCTCAGGAGGAGGTTTACGCCCTAATGGAGAAGGACATGCGCACCCTGGCCACTCTGCTAGGTGAGTTTTTTATTTATTTTTTTCATTTGTAAATGACGCTGACAGATTAGAATTTACTATAAAATTTTAATAAGAGTTTCGTTATCCACTGGGAAAACTCAGTCATTTTAAATCAAAATGTTGTTTTGTGTAACAGTCCTCGGTACGGCACAGTTGGAGTCTTCTCTTAAGCCAAAGACATTTGTAGACGTCGTTCACTTTGTGTTTGGGAAACTTAATTTGTGTCTCCTGTTTATTCACATTGTTCAACCTGGAAGCAGATAAATATCTGTCAGGGCTGTTCAGTGTTTGCCCTCAGAGCTACAACCTTCAACAACACCATGTTTGTACTTGTTAAGGGTCAGCAGTGCCTGCATAGGATGAAAGGATAGCTCAGCACTGACCTCCTGTGGTAAAATGTAACATTGCAACCTAGAATCAAATCATAACCTCTGGTAGTTGTTGATGCGCAAGAAAGACAGATATGTAAGAGCATGCGAGAAGAGATGTGTTGGGAAGTGTTGTGTGGCCATGATCAGTAATGCTCACAAAGGTTAAGGTTTCACAAGCCTAAAGGCATCATCCCATATCTGATTCTAGTTTTACAGGTTTTTATATTATACAGTTAGAGGAAAAGCATCGCTACGCAATGATTGTACTTGTGTGTTGATAAATCTGACACATATTTTCTTCTTAGGTGATAAGAAGTACCTTATGGGCTCCAAGCTTTCTACAGTAGACGCCACCGTGTTCAGTCACCTGGCCCCTGCTATGTGGACGCTGCCAGGAACCCGTCCGGAGCAGCTGATCAAAGGTGAGCGTCGTCAAACTGTACGTCTCTACCGAGAGATTGTGGCCAGGATCAGTTCAGCTACATGATCTAATATCTGAGCATGCAGACAGTTCACATGCGGCTGGTAACATCTGTTTATAAATGTTATAATAATACATATTTTCTCATTAACATCAGTATAAATTTTGAAACATGCTCTTACCGAACACGTTGTAAATGTGTTTTCACTGTTAGAATACCATTTAGTAAACTTCAACACTTTAACTGCTCAATCAAAGATGTTCTCTGCCCTAAAATGTACTGTGTATGTTTTAACCATACTTCTCGCTCTCAATCTGTAATCAATTTCCATTACTGTTATGTAACTTCTGTCCTCACTATCCTGTGGCCCCTGTAATTATTATAGTATTATATTTGATATTGATTCTGACTGTGACGTCTCCAATAGGTAGAGATCAAACCCAGGGAACACAGTTACTCAGGCCTCGAACTAGTAGTCACTTTTACTTCTGTAGTTAACTGTTTTGTTCAATCGACTGATTGTTAAGTCTGTAAAATGTGAAAAACCCCAAAAATCAAGAAGTTGGAACCAGAGAATCAGAGGAATGTTTGATATTTTTCTAAAAATTAAAATAATTTCCATTTCTGCAAAATGACAACTTGATTAACTGCCTAGCAGTTAGCTGGTGTCGTGTTCATCAGTAGGACTACATGCTGCCACTCTGCTGTCCGTCCCCTCCAGGCGAGCTGATCAACCTGGCCATGTACTGTGAGCGCATCCGCCGGCGTTTCTGGCCCGAGTGGTTCGTGGACCTGGAGGACTTCTGCTACAAGGACACCACGGAGGGCAGCGACTCGCCGTCCAAACTCCCTGACCTGGGTCTCTTCTCTGGCACGGACACTTTCCAGGAAGACACGCACACACACACTTCACACGGCCACACACCACTGGACCCACCGTCGCCCGACAGCGACCGTACAGGCCACTCGCTTTATGACTCTGACATGGACACCGAGTGCTCTGAGATAGACCAGCTCAAGTGTTGACAAAACAATACACTAACGGTACACGGCGACATTCACGCACGCCACAGGAGGGAGCTGCATCCCACCTGCACACACGCCTCCCTACCTCTTACAACAGAGTATGACTGGGGAGTATATCTGGTGTCGTCGGTGCTGGTGGAGATGTCGAGGGTGCAGAGGTTTAACCTGCGCACTGCAGTGGAGGAATGGTTGCGATAGAAGGTAAAGGAGTGAGGTGAAAGGGGGAAAAGTCAGAGATGGGCAGAAGAAGAAAAAAGGAGGCCGCATTTAAAGGAACAGTAGAGGGAAAGAGAAGAGATGCCGAAGAAAGATTGAGGAGTGAGAACGAGGAGCATTTAAACCAGGAGTAAATGACGCCGCTGCTGAGAAACTCCTCCACGTGGTCGACGTCATCAGCAGTCACAAACCTCAAACTGTCATCCCGTCGATGTAACCTCGGTGTGTGTGTGTGTGTGTGCGTGCGTGCGTGCATGCGTGTGTGTGTGTGTGGCCCCCGTTGCCACTTGTCGCAACCTGCACCACCCAGCCTTGTGTGAGTTGTCAACTAACTGAACCCTTAAACGCCTTGTATTACGATGGTGTCATGTAGGAGAAATGTACAGGATTTACGTGAGCGATCAAGAGTCAGTGTAAATACACAAATGGACCAGATTGGATTCACAGATTTAATAGATAGAATATTTAATTCTATATATATATAAAGAGAGTATAAATAGTATAGATAGCTTGCATATTAAAATCACCCCCTCCGTGATATGGTGTAAATAATGTAGGTGTTATAAAATCCATTCTGTGTTAGTCCATCGATGCCCCACTCTGCTGGTCTAGGATGAGTATGACGAGCCCTATATGTGTGTGTGTCTGTCTACACCAGTCGTTTCTGCTGCCGATGTTTTAATAGTGCAGTTATAGATTATGGATGGTAAACTGCAATTTGCCATAAGCACTTTTTTTGGTCTTTTTAAGACTCTTATTTTGCCAAATTATTAACTGTTTTTTCCTCCAAATCCCAAGCATAATATTGCCAGGATCCTGTGTTTTGTTTGTATTGTCTTTCAGGACATGAGTTTTTAGGTCATGCAGACATTTTACATGCATCAAGCGCGAGTCGAACAATCATGTAGAAATAGAGTTAACAGATATATAACGTCAATGAGATTGCATGGCTGGCACGTGCCAACTAAACTGTCCCTTTACACTTCATGTAGTTTTAACTACATTTCTCAGCTGGCCTTTATAAGTTTGATGTTACGGGTGCCTCTGGCCACATCAGCCACACAAAGATGTAGCCAATGGATCATGAAAAATACTTTTCTTTATTTAATTCAGTCAACGATTTAGTTTTTGAGACACGCGATTCATGTTTCAAAAATGATGGATTGCTCAGACAACTTTATGTTAAGCAATAAGAGCGCTGGCACAGGTCCACTCTGTTCATGTTTTTTATTTGATGCTCGCCTGCGTGGTATTCGGGGGTTGTGTGGCGGCGGCGTGCGGGTTTTAGGTGTGTTTGTCATTCAGCAAATGCACATGCCAGCATATTGTGTGTCAAGGCTACTTATATGGATGCAGGCAAGCAAGGGGTGTGTACAGTATGTACACTTCTGTCCATGTTGCACATGGATGGGTCATCCTCTGTGTATGAGTGATGACGCACTGGTGAGGTTTCACAGTCTGAACTTTTGCCCCCTAACCCACACTAACACAGACTGTCACAGTCACGAGCTCAGTGACGTCCACGTCGGTGGTAGAAAATGTAGCAGTCTGAGGCAAAAGACGAGTGATAGTTTGATGTTTATATCGAGGATGCTGCTTCTTATAAAAAAGAAACAGAACAGGGAACCTTTACAGGGCCATAACGTAATGGGAGAATAAATTTGCTGGTACAGGCTTAAAAACCTGTTCACAACCAATAGTGATACATTTAAATAAGTCGGTGCTTCTTCGTGCAATTCGGTTAGCTAGCGCTGTGTTTGTACCATTGACTTCTGTCTGCAAACCCATTTGTTGAGCTGTTAATACTCCTGTAGCGGAAGTTCAAAGAAAAATGAATTAGCAGCTAATAAGCTACGATAGCGTCCGCCATTTTGGTTCTTCGCCGCCTCAAAGGTCAGCGTTCTTAAGGCAGCGGCGAAAAAATGTATGGGTCAATCTTGAACTCTGTGCAAACAATTCTTTCACTGATATGCTTTATGTTGGCGTATATATTTTGGCTCCATAAGTAAATTGCAGTTCAGCAAAGCCAAAAATATCTCAAGATGATTTGAGAATAGTGTCTCTATTATATCGTTTTCACAAAGTTTTTTTTTTTTTACTTTTATGTCCCGCTCAGTACATGTGTTGGTCACAGAATGAACTGAATGAAAGGATCCATCGCACAAATGTTTCTTTTCTATTATGTCTTACAAAATATTAATTGCTCATATATCTTTTTTGGATCAAATCTGGTCGACAACCAGTCTCAGCAATTCCTTGTTGGTCAGGCCCTGCTGTGAGGATGATGGACAGAAATGACATTTATACTGTTTTCAAAAAATATGTAGCATTAACACGTAGCAGTTTATATATATATATATATATATATCTCAATCGGCAAAGAAGTATATGTTTGGAAGGTGTTAGGTCATTGAGGCAACATTATGAATCTGGTATTTCAGTGAGACCATGACACTCATAGTGATGATTTATAGATGGTTTTACTAAAGAATTTAATGATGATTTGATGACAGAAAAAAAAAATCTAAAATTTTCCTCCGTGTGGCTTCTTTCTCTGTAGAAGTTACATCCTGGATTCTCTGTCGAAATCAAAACCTAAATGAAGCCTTCAGGGAGGAGACATTTACGTGTGGGTGTGTGCTGCAGTGCAATAATATAACCTGAAACTGAAGAAAATGAACTTAAATTTCCATTTATTTATTTGTCTTAAACCCCCTTGCCTGCATGTTTTTGCCTTCTCTCTTCAAAAGTCAGATTTCTGCCTTATGATAATTGACTGCTTAAACAGAGTTCTTTATGCCAGTGCCAGCATAGGATTTATGTTTTTATATTTCACATTTGTTAATCAGCTATTTATTTCAGGTTCGTTATATTAGTGATATAATGATGCTGGATGTGCTCAAATATTGTTGATTAATATTTTTGGTTATTTTGCACAGTTCTAATTATGTTTACATGTGTTCTCTTATCTGGCTGAGAATATCTATCAAACTACCTTATTGTTCTGTGTGTTGGTGCAATACTGTCGATTCTCTGACTTTCTGTCGACGTGTAACACTGAAGAAAATGCACATTTTCACCCCGCCAGTCATTGCCGTGATTGCATGTTTGTCCATGTGTTGAGATGTCATTTGGTAAATGTAAAATATTCATATCATAATATTACAGCAGTTTGGTGTTAGTCCTTTGTCTGCTTCAAACAGCATTGTAGAAACAGTTGAAAAAAATGAAATACTGAGGTCAAATACCAAACTTCCTGTTGGGTCTCAGCTCAGCGGGCTGAGGTCGTCCTGCTGATCAGCTGATGACCGGTGTCTCTACTCCCTCTCACCCATTACAGGAAAAAATAGCAAAAGTCCTTCCAGATCAGTGTCCGTGGGCAACTTCATCTGTCTCAGTGTTCCCCAGCAGTAAAAGGTCAGAGGTCAGGGGTTCAGCCCTGTCGCGTGAGTCCCTTTCCCATCAAGATTTCTGCTTATAGACTGTAGAAGCAATACTGCATTGTCTCCTGCTGTTGTGTGTGTGTGTGCGCGCGTGTGTGTGCGCGTGTGTGTGTGCGCGTGTGTGTGTGTGTGCGTGTGTGTGTGTGTGTGTGTGTGTGTGTGTGTGTGTGTGTGTGTGTGTGTGTGTGTGTGTGTGTGTGTGTGTGTGTGTGTGTGTGTGTGTGTGTGTGTGTGTGTGTGTGTGTGTGTGTGTGTGTGCAAACGCAACTCATCAAACTGTAAATAACAAAGACAAATGAATATTTGGAGATGACCTAAAAGAAATTGTTCTGTAACATAAAGATTTCAAAAAAAAGATTCTTATGAATGTATCATACCTAGAGATATAAGAAAAAGCTTTATGACAATGGATTACACATAATATTTCATTAAATATCGCTGTGTTATTTTCCTCTTGTTTTGTTTCAGTTATTTTGTTCATCAGCGAGTGGTAAAAATCACATCTGCCTGCGGAGAAACGGCTCCGTATCAACACTTAGAGGTGGGTATACTCGGGCATATATCTGTCTCGTAATCCCTCTCCCTCTGCGCTTGCTACCGTACGACAATACTAAGCCCACCCAACAATGCTGGAGGATTAGCTCGCTGCCCTTTTCTTTGTGCTCGTGCTGGTGCTTTGGAGAACGGCAGAGGAAGAGAAAAGGGAAAGTCGTGGGAGCACCACTGAAGGGACGGAGCATGGGTTTGGGGCGAGAAATTGTGGGGGGGGGGCATGAAAAGGGAAAGAGACGACTGATATTCGACGATTCTGGCTGGTTGCATTTCTGTCACCACTGCGCAGAATCCCAGGGAGATCCCGTCCACACAAGGCCGAGGAGACAATTGAGAACTGACAATGACACCAGAGTAAAAACCCTCTCTGGTGAGTCGGAGACGGCGTACTCTCTGTCTGTCTGTCTGTCTGTCTGTCTGTCTGTCTGTCTGTCTGTCTGTCTGTCTGTGTGTGTCTGTGTGTGTCTGTGTGTGTCTGTGTGTGTGTGTGTGTGTGTGAATAATGCAGAGGATGCCTGTAGGAGCGTGAGGGCCAGGAGGAGGGCAGATGGTCGCCTGCTGATAGGACAGAATCCAGGCAGTATGATCCTCTAGAGAGCTGGCTGTGTTTAGGCCTGGCTTAACATGCACACACACTCTCACACACACAAATATCTGTCTTTTCTTTTTTCTTTCACAAATCACTCGCCTTTTGCCCTAAATCTTCACATACTCTCTCATATTATAGCGGAGATGAGACAATGAAATAACCGCAGCTGTAAACAGGCAGGATATGACAGGAAACAGAATCCTGTCGCTGAAAACAGATTAAAAACAAAAAGACGAAAATATCTCATTCACACTTCCTGATGAAAATCTTCACCCCAAATTTCTCTATTATTATTCATACATTTTTGTTTCAAATTAAATTTGTGATTTGGGCAATTTGACTTCCCTTGACTTAAGATAAGAGCGAAACAGATAAGAATTCTAAATTATAAGTAGGGTTATAGCCATGATTTCAGAAACACTGAGGCCATAAACCAGGGTTCCCTGAAACCACTCACTCCTTCAAAATAAAGTTTTAAAATCTTTTCAATGACTTGTGTATGTGATGTCAAGGACACTCCTTTGACAGTGGCCTGAAAATCCAACAGAACTAATTATATACATAATAAACTCTATAAAACTCTATAAAACCCTCAAAATAACAAACTCTAGAATTTATAATACACGACCTCTTGTCCTCAATCTATAGCCATGATCTGGTTACACATTATAATTTGAAAGAAGCAATTGTTTTCATAAAAGTTAAAGAAGAAGTTAAAAAAAAAACCTGACCACTAACTAGCCACTAGGTGGCATCAGTACACTTGTTTCAGATTTGGCCTTTGATCAACCCAATGAGCAAAATTTCGCCATGAGGTGAAGACAACCATAAGGAGAGAGATATGCTGAAGAACAATAATTTAAAAAATATATAATGGTGAAAACTCTTTTGCTACAGAGTCCTGGAAAATGTCTGAAGCCATAGTGAGGTTCGGCGTGTGAATGTGCACCTCGCCCAGGAACACTGTCACCCCTCTGATTTTTTCATTGTTTTTCACTTACACACATTTTTGTCAGTGTCATATTTGCATGTTCACAAGTCTTGAATTTCTCAAATATTTAAATTGCGCCATCAAAACAATACACAAGATTCGTTTTTCTAACATAATTGTATGATGTGATGAAAACAAAAGGCCATATTTTCCATAAAGAAGTCTAATAAGTCCAGTTGATATTATGTCGTCCAGCTGTAGTGAGGCCTGCCACATCCTGCATGTGAGTCCTCTCTGAACCATCGTTCACTGACAGGCCTCCCGTTCTCCTGTGCACACACACACAGCTGCATTCACTCTCTTGACATCCTTCCTCATACTATTGTCAAACTAGTTTTCCCCCCATATTTATCCCGATGAAAATATTAGTCAAATTAATGTCGTGTATTTGAATTCAGGGCCCATTCACTGACTGTCTGTCTGAGCATCCTGGCCGGATTATCTCCCCCCACACAACAATATCGGTGCACATCAGCGCTGGTAAACACTTTGCAGAAACAGCTGAAGGACAATTCTAAGCAGCCGAGACGGATTGATAAAATCCACGATCACAATGCAAGGCCGCGCGCAGGGAAAGAAAGAGAAAAACAAAGAAGAAAACAACAATAACAGCTTGTTGCCATGTTGCCACTTTTTTCCCCCTCGGAGCTCAATAATCGTGCAGAGACTGCAGGGTTTGTAGAAAACAATTACGATTTAATGACAAAAAGCATGTAGAAATTGTGCAACGTTGATTCCCCCCCCCCTCCTCCTCCTCCTCCTCCTCCTCTTGGTTTGATCACAGATTTCAGGTCAATGCTATTTTGTTTTGGTTTGGTTGATTTTCTCTTTTTTTGTCCTTCCTCAGAAACTCTGATTCATCTGAAGGATTGAAAGGTGATGCAGTCAGAATTACAATCGTCTTATTTGGGGGATTACAAAGACATTAGGTGTTATCTAAATCAAATGTTAATTGTAATAATAATTATTGTTATTATATTAATTATTATGTAAAGTACCCAAAATATTGCTACGCGTATCTTTAATTTTTTTTCAAAGGAAGTGTTTGGTTATGGATCTACATTTCACATTGTTGGGCCTATAAAGTTTTTGAAACACACAACACCTCATGTAACAAGTCTCAAATGTATATTAAGGATCTATTGAAATATGACATTCCTTCACCAGCCACCTAACGCCCTTCAGTTGGATTTGTGCTTCTGAGAGAGGAAAAGAAGAAAAAAAATTAAAAATCCATTATTTTCTTTGAATTGAAGCCAGAGAATAAATCTCCAACCACTGGTGGATTGTTCCCCCTCGAACCCTCCACTGATCAGATCAGGTTTATTAATCACAGGACTGAAGTGGCACAAGAACACGTGTCCGTGTTTTGTGCTTTGGCACAGACTGACAGAGGAAACGGAACAAACAAGTAAACACACAAACGAACGAACGAACGAACGAACGAAGCCGTACAAAAACGGATGGAGATACATCCCACGAATTGTCTTTGAATGAATGAGTCACACAGTAAGTAGAATGGCCACTGCGGCCAAGAGCTGGTACCAAGATATATTCAGTTCTTTTTATCGTTATTATTATTATTATCATCATTATTTTGTATTTTTTTTCTTTCTTTTTCTTCATTTTTCTTCTTCTTCTTAGGAAAGGAAGGCGAAATGGGCTGGATTGCTTTGAGTGTTCCAGCCGGACAGTCTCGGTCTTTATCGTCACAGCATTTTGGAAAAACAAAACAAAAACAAAAACAGAAATAACATAATAAACAGCAAAAACACGCACTGTAAACAGGCCCCCAGAAAATATCTGCACACGAGAGAAGCATTAAATTGAACCAATACTCAGTCTGTGTGGTATGATAAAAAATCCTCATTATTACTATTAGTGTTATTATTATTTTTATTATTATTATTTAGTGATGAGAGAGATTTTTTTTTTTTTTACCATTTTAAGCAAAGTAAAATGTAAACGTACATAATATCATATAAATGGTGGATTGGATTTGGCATTTGACACAAGACAAGAATCAATGCATCCGATATTTGATTGATTCTGACGACTATATAATAATAATAATAATAATAATAATAATAATACAAATAATAATAATAAAATAATAACAATAGTGATTGGCTGGTATTGGCTCTCCTTTGTAACACTGTACAGCAGGTGTCTGCCATCTCAGCCCCCCTCAGCCACACGCTGCGAAGAGCCCCTGTTGCTTTTGTTATGATGGGAAGATGGCGTGTATTTACCCACTCTCACTGCGACGTAACATCGTGCCTCGGAGCGTGTGTCCATGTTCCCCCCCGCGGACACCCCGTGTCCACATCGCGCCCTCGTGCCTCTCTTCAAATGACACGTTACACAATGACACACCGGCTGCCCCGGTAGCAGGTAAAAGAAAAGCATAATCGTCTCAATGTCGCTGTGATTTTTTTCCTCCCTCGTTTTGTTTTTTTTTTTTGGGGGGGGGGGGGGGAGCGAGCCCCCGCCAGCCGTATGTATCCCAATATGCTTGGCAGTTCCACGGCGTGAAGCCTCTTCCGCGCAGCTGCTCTCTGCTATGCGTAATTTCAGTGCCACCGCGTGTGTATATCCCCGCCGCGTGTGTCCGTGTGGGTCCAACGTGTGAAAACTGGGCCGAGGTCCAGTTCCGAGCGGTCCTGCACACAGAGAGTCAAACAAATGAGGAGGGATTACACCTCCGCGAGGGGTCCGTGTCCTGCCCTGCACAACTGAGGTCACTGCACGGGAGTTTGTCCTCCGTGGTGAGGAGGGGTGTCCCCGTACATGTCCTCTCCCCCTGGCATCTGTCCCCCAACCGGTGTCATCCTCTTCTCCTTCTGCCGCCGGTTACAGAACCAGACCCGCACCACCTCCTTCTCCAGCTGCAGGCTGTCCGCGAGTGAGGTGATCTCCGCCGCTCCGGGCTTTGGACATTTGAGAAAATGGCTCTCCAGAGCCCCCTTGACGCCCACCTCGATGGAGGTCCTCTTTTTCCTTTTCCTCCCCTGCGCCGCGATTTTATCCAGGCTCGTGGGGCTCCCCGAGGTGGAGTCCGCCTCCTCCAGCCACTTGTTCAACAAGGGCTTGAGTTTGCACATGTTTTTGAAGCTGAGTTGAAGCGCCTCGAACCTGCAAATGGTGGTCTGAGAAAAGACGTTCCCGTACAGCGTCCCGAGAGCCAGTCCCACGTCCGCCTGGGTGAAGCCCAGCTTGATGCGCCGCTGCTTGAACTGCTTGGCGAACTGCTCCAACTCGTCCGAGGTCGGCGTGTCTTCGTCCGACTGGTCCTGGTGGCCCCCGTGCTGGTGATGGTGCGAGAGAGACTGCTGGTGGGCCCCGGGGCCGCCTCCGTGATCGCTGAGATGCGGACTGTGGCTGTGGTGGTCCTCGTCCCGAAGGGGGTGGTGGTGCATCGCCCCTTGCTCTCCCCCCGGCATCAGGCCGAAGCCGGACTGGGAATACACCAGGCTCTGGCCCTCAGACGTCGCCATACCGGGGATGTGCGTGGTGGCTGTGCTGGTTCGCCATGCTCTGGCGTCGTGATGCGCCTGCTGGTGCGCTAGGTGAGGGTGTCGCTGTTGCTGCTGCTGCTGCTGCTGCTGCTGCTGTTGCTGTTGCTGCAGATTGCTGGAGTTCTGCAGCTCCTCTCGGTCACTGTCGTGCAGCACGGGCTTCACGTCCTGTTCTCCGAGGGGACTAGGTGGCCAGGGCGCCCCGCTGTCACCGTGCGACAGCGCCGTTATCCACTGGTGCGCGTGGCTGAGAGGATGTCCACCGCCCGGCAACGTGCTGTAGTCGTTCTGGAGCAGGGTGTGCGCGTCCCTGTACGCTGCCGCCTGCTGCATGCTCCCGGACTCCGAGTGCGGCGGCGGCGCGCTGCTTGGGGTGGTGAGGACGCTGTAGTGGTTGGACGTTGCGGTCGCCATAACTATCGGAGCCAGAGTGATAGCCGGAGTTAAAAGGAGGCTGTCTTTGACAGTAACTCTTTTGCGCCACGGGGCAGCAAAGCGTCTCTCTCCAGCATCTCCCGGGCGCTGTGCCAAGGGGACGCAGAGGCGCGCACCTGTGGTCCGCCTCGCTCCGCTCTTTATTGGCCAAGAACGGTTGACAGATGTGGTTACCCCTGACAGCACCCCGCTCATTGGTCACGGGAGATTGTACAGAAGCCCCAATCACTCTGCCCAACAATACTCGCAGGCCTGCAGCATGCGAGAGTACAAAGTGGAGAGGGGAATCGCGCTGCCGCGTGTAAACACAGAAAAGACCTAACAAGCTCAGCAATAAGAAATAATAGATGAGAGGAGTTTATTAACCTCGATCTGGTTCTGTGCTTCACGTTGGTTCGGTGCGTCAAAACAATGCGTAAAAGTTGCATAAGAAACACAGAATTCTCACATTTATTCATGTGGTGACCACATTTGTGCGCCCCAGGAAATAACTTTCAGAGTCCAAAATCTAAAAACTGCAAAACCACTATTCGATTCCATTTCCGTGCATTTAAAGTGGACTAGAATAGTTGGGATTTTTTTGCGCCACGACACGGTAAGCAGCGACCACGAGGGGAAACTTCCAGCTGCCTCTTTGCCCCCAGGACGCGGTCTAGAGAGAAGGGGCTGCGTGCTTCCAGGGCCTCTGCCCCGTTGCCATGGCGAGCGCGGTGAATGGAACAACAACGCCCACGTCACAGCTGCAGTTCGCTCCTTCTTTTCGTTCCGTTCCAAAGGGCTCATTGGGGCCGCGCGCTCGGCCGCCGGGACAAATAATGGGGGGCGAGTGGAGAGGGCAGCTCGGGGCCAAAGAGAGGAGGCTGCAAGAATGGATCCTTCAGCCCCGCTCTGCGCCCACCGTGCCCCCTTCCACCTGCTTGTTGGGTAAACTTTGAGACGGACGCGGCCACAGTGGCACGCGAGGCTGGGTTTCCCCCAAACCTCAGTGAATTTCATTAAAACGAGGAAAGAAATTCTCTCTAAAGATTTCACTGCACATAAACAGTGATGCCTGTCGTGGATTCCCAATTTTTCCATGACAACCACTCGAACAAATGTCTCAATATAGCATTGGTGGAAAAGTAACTTGGAACATTTAATCTAGTGTTGTAGCGTTTAAGATATATTTTCATTTGATTCCACTTTATACTCCACTACATTTCTGTGTCCTTTAATAGAATATGAATTTGTTTCAGTCGGATCCACATTGACCTGCTGCAACATTTGAATCCTATATTCTCATAAGTACATTTTCTTGATAATACTTTTTTATCACAGTATTTTCACACTGTATTTTTTTCTTCTTGATCAAGACAAGTAGTGCTTCTTCCATCACAACAAATGACCAAAGAGGTGTTAATACTATCTTGTCATGGTCAAATTTACCCAAGCACTTTAGTTTTGCCCTTTTTGCCAGTCCTACCTTTAAATGACTGCCATGCTATTGCAATTAAAATAATTCTCATTCTGTTGAGCCCCCCTGAAACCTTGTTTTCAGACCCTTGGGGGGTCCCTGGACCTACTTTGGCAACTCCTGGTATTTAGGAGATGTGATTTTATTGGCTCAAAGTGGGACACCAGCTGTAACAGGCAACAGCCAGAGGTTACAGGAACCTCCAGTGACAAAAAGAATATGCAAGTTTCACCTTCAAAACAGGGAAACCGTGCAACAATTGCGGGCACCAATGGTAGTGAAAATATTTGTCAAATTTGAAGTCACACTTGAAAATACAATACAATTCCCTTTTACTGTTTATTAAAGGCCGCGCTACGATAAAACAACACATAGGCCGTGATAGCTCAGCCAATAAATCATATTCAAGCCAAGGATGCGCACACCGACGCACATTGAATTATAGAGATTGAAAGTACACTGGTTTATGATTAGGGTGTAATTCTCAGAATTACCAAATGTGTCGCCAGGGGCTCTGGCAAGCCGTGTGTTGAGAGAGGCAAAACATATTACCCTAATAGACTAATATGCAAACTACTGGCTGCCCAATTACAGGACCTAATAACGCATAAACGATGCGAGTCCTGTTCTTACAAGAGGAAGGGGTCGCTGTTAATTCAGTCAAAGGGCCGGGTAAAGCTGTCAACACAGGCCGCGGTTCCACGCGCACATACTGTCTCTGTTTCCCTGTAACTCGCTCTGTATTCACGAGTGAGAGTTAATGATGGAGAATCTGAGCGTTAAATTAACTGTAATTATATGGCCCCAGTGCTGTAAAGATTCAATTTCTTCGCAAGTCTAATGGGCCAAAGTGTCCCTGTGCGCGGGCAGAGCTCTCTGTGAGATATTTATGATTGAAAGGCACACCGACACAGAACAACAAAAACACACACACACACACACACACAAACCAACGTGCAGGTAGAAAAACTATAGAATAAAAGCATCTTTGGCTTTCTACATGTCGATTACATCAGTTGGAGAAAGTGTGGTTCAAGTGCGATGTGAGGCCGTTTATCTGGATGAATGTTTGCGGGGGAACACGTATTCTTGTTGCTTTCACTTTCTCTAGGTCAGTGTGTGACCGGCCCATGTCCCTCCCCCTGTGGGAACCCTAGAACAGGGGTAACTAGGGCAGGGGGGCTTCTTTATGCTGCCGGACACAGGGAGATAATGGCCATTCCTCCACAGCTGGCCCACACAATCAAAGCGAGAGGGGGCTCGGAGGATTCCAGCTTTAACCAGGCCATTGTCTGGGCTAATTACATCTGAATGCAAGACCCCGAGAACCCACCTCCCCCCTGAGAGAAACCTGCACAGAATACCCCGAACAACCCTTCAGGGATGAGGGAGAGTGCACAGACATGGGGTGCACACAGAGAAATATATAGACCCCGGACTCCTTCATTACCCCTAAACATAAGCACACAAGCACACACGCACACACTCGCTCATTACCAACACACACACACACACACACACACACACACACACACACACACACACACTCACACACTCACATCCCCCTCATCAAAGTGTTGTGTCTCTCCCGCGCGCACACAACCAGTCACATGTGGCACTCAGCATTAGATCAGATCTCAGCTTGCTGCTCTCAGATGAGATGAGGAGGCCTTGGAGGACTTAAGTTGAATAGAAAACTCACTGAAGAGCCTTTTCCCCCAGTGCACCGCCATAATCCCAATCTATACACTCCCTCTGCCCCCGACCGCCAGTGCCCGGCTCCATCTGTGTAGCCTCGGCTCGGTACAGCGAGAGAGCAGAGTGATGTCAGGATGTCAGGATGATGTCACAACGTACATCCAGGTTATCTGATCTCATCCCGTATGTTGAGTGTGTTTGTTCTGTGCACGTAGGACACGTGAACGATCCCAAAGAGAAACTCAACACAAATTAGAGAGCGCTCACTTATGCTGAAAATTACAGGCGCAAACACTAGTAACGGGCCAACATTGTAAATAGTTTGCGTCTGAAATGCTGAACGGGAGTTGCAGTACAAGTACAAGCTTTTACAGCTAAAGTCGAAAGCACTGAAAGGGTTCGAAGTGTCTTTTGAAGTGCCATCGCTGAAAGCGCGTGGAGTTTTTGATTTAGCGGCGCGCTGACAGCTGAGGTGCGAAAAGATGAAAGCAGTTGAACTGTCATTCGAAGTTGAAGCGCCAGAGACGGAGTGAAGAAGTTGAAGTGTGAGTTCGCATATAAGAAGTGACAACATCGAAATGGCTGTAAAAACATTAGCCCGAGTGGCCGCTGATGTGCACGGCTTGAAAGCTGAAGAAAATGTCTGCTGAAGTTGAAGCGGTGGTTGAAGAGTGTACACTGTAAATGGTTGAGGTGTCAGGCCGCTCAACAGTAGGTAAGCGGTACTGTGATGATGTCACCCACTCTGGGTTTGACCACTGTGCCAATACACACTGGTACAGAAACTACCCACCAGCCCCCTTTCCCATTTCTCTCATAGCGAATGTGTGTGAGTCCAGGTTTGTCAGGACTTTGTTGGACTTAAACACCATTTTCCCTGGACACGTTTTACATTTTGCCCGCGTGTGACAGTGTCAGGGTTAGGAGGTCTCACTGGTGCTCAGTTTAGCATTGATTTATTCTCTTTCTCCAATTTATTTCCCCTTCCGTCCCAATCTGCCTCAAGGAGGACAAATGGAGGAGAAACGGCAAGCCCAGTAACCATCCCTCACACACGCACAAACACAAACACATACGTACACAGTGACAAATGTTTCCACAGGCAGAAATGCGCTCAAATTCATATTTCTGCATTGGACTGGCAAACGCCCACAAAAACAACACGTACTCGGATACCTCCACATGCTGCTGCAACTCAGGTTCTCAATTTCCAACGTTATTGTGCTGGACCAATCAGAGAGGTGACCAGTCTGTGGAACTATAAATTCACAACACTCCCCCAAGTCCCAAGGCACCAGGGCTCCTATAAGACTCCCATGTTGTCCCATATAACTGTCTTCAGAGGACCCATAAAGACATGAGGGGGAAGCTCCCACCTCTGGGTGAGTGGTCATAATTCATTACCAGGTATTTTCACCGTGACATTGCTGTCGAGGTGCACAGATTCATCTCGTCTCCTGCTTTATTATGACCTACACAAACTCCGGATAGGGGAAGCATGAGTGCAGTCATATTTTAAAAGGCGGCTCGCTGTCACGTCCTGGTTTAGTGTTGAAAAAGGAGAGCGTGAGAGGGCTGTTCGGGCCCGGGGGTCCAGCTTTAACACCTCACGTCACTTCTGCTTTGGGGTGCAATAACGAACCTCTGCCTTTCCTTCCCGAGTGGAAAAAGGAGCACATCTGAAACGGGGGGAGCGAGGGACAGAGGGAGGGGCAGGTAGGTCGTTAAACCCACTTGAAAGCTCAGCGCCCTGATCGATAGTCTTGGGCAGAGCAGGGATTAAAATCAGTCTAAGTCTGTTCTAATCAATACTGATGGCTCACCCCAGGGTTAAAACTGGTGTAAATCTCCATACGTCCATACACACGTCTGCACTGTGGCCTACAGTACAGATAAATCTACAGCTATCCATGCAAATGGACACACAATGGGTGACCGTGCGTGGCGCATGCAGTCGATATGAATGAGTGCTGTGTGGGCCTTCAGCCGCAACATATTTAGTAGCATCTACGTGAACGTACACTCCAGTGTCCAGCTAAGAGGTCGGGGCAGTAAATTTTGACCTGTCGTCGATGCAGATGAACAGAGTGAGTAAAGCTCTCGTGAGAAACGAAAAGCTCATTTTTTTTGCGTCTGTGCCTGAACGCACAGCAGAGCAATGAAGGAGGGAACGACTTAAGACAGAGAGCTGACATGCATGATTGGCGGTTTCACACCCTGGTGGTGGACGGACGTCGCCGCTTGGATTGATTTTTTTACAAGCACAGGTCTGCGCATCAATTACCAATACTGATCAGCGCGGCCACGGACAGACAACAGCACGGAGGAACTGTTGCACGTCTATATCCTGATCAGCTAATTCTGCCGGTGTCGAGATTTATGTCTCCTTCTCCAATGGTTATCCGTTTCCTCTAATCACCGGGGACAGGTCTCCGAGCACAAAGCAGTCCTCGTGAAATTGATCATGTTTCAAGAAATTGTTTTATGTTTTTTGAAAACATGCTCATACGCTGTGTTGCAGAATCTGGATTGGCTCAGGCCCAAGAGAGGGGAAACAGTTAGCCTCACATGAAACCACAACTTGTTGTTTCTACACATCGGGGTTTTTTTTTAGATAAAACAAACGAGTAGTGTTAATTAATGACCATGAAAGGTGCAGGCGGGTGGAAACTGTTCCTCCTGTTTCCAGCTTTCTGTGCAAAGCTAAGCCAACAGGCTGCTGGTCTTTGCTTCACATTTACTGTGTGCAGACATTTTGTCGTATCAAACTACTTCTGCAAAAGAAGCTCCAATGTGACATGAGGATATGTCTTACAAATCACCAATTTTTACAGCGAGTATTATTTTAATACATTTTATAACACAATATACTGACAAATAAACACACAACCCCCGGACCAAATCCTTGAAACCAGTAGAAACAAGATTTTCTGCCTTTTTTTCAGCCCCTAAAATGGCAATTCTAATTCTAAAGAGGTTCTAAAGAGGTTGAGCGGGTCATCTGCTGATTGGAGGGTCAGTGGTTTGATTTCCAGCGTGTCCCCTCCACGTGACGAAGTGTCCTTGGGCAAGACTTTATCGCCCTTGACGGCATGTTTATGAGATGCATGACTGATAGATACATGTCGTGGTACTGTAAAGCTCTTTGAGTGGTCAATAAGACTGGTAAAGCACAGTATACATTCAGTCCATTCACCATTTATTTTTGTTATTATTATTATTATTATTCCTCACCACATTTTGCACAATCTTCCTGATTGTTCTACACTCAACTCTCATGTTCACCTGGACAGTATTGTCTTTCGAAATATAGTGAAGCAAAAACGTTCAACCGGCCACACGACTCACGGTGGAAACACTAGTTATTACTGAATTGGTCAATTACAAATCAGAGCAGGGGGCAAAAGGTGGACTCTCCTGTTTCGGAGAATAGTGGAAGTGATGCAGAGACACATGCAGGGACAGGAGAGTCAGAGGAGGAAGATGAGGAGGCGAACAAAAGCAGAGGATCACAAATTTTTACTGTCGCTCCCACCAGTTGTACTTTTACAATAAGAACATGCAAGTGAGCTATGCTCCCTATGTGCTCTTATTAAACTCATTTAGCGCTCACATGCCTATACCAGTTTTCTTGATTATTGTACTTTGTAATTCCTATTCTGCACTTGAATTTCACGTGTTTGTTTGTCACATTTGTTGTATGTGGACATTTAAATATCTGAATTAAGTTGAAAAAAAATCAGCAGTATCATCCATATATCATCCAAATACACTATATGCAGATACATACAGCCTCTTAAGCTGAATAATGTTATACGTATTTATATAATGATGGGGTTTGTTTCTCTGTAAGAAGGAGCGTTACTGCTTTTTATCATCCTGTCCAATATATATGTATCTGCATATCTACATTCATCATTCATTTTTTACTGATCAACTTTTTTCTCCCTCCCTTTTGCCAGAGTCTCTCCTCCATGCTGGGGGACAGGGCCTTGTGTCGCCCTTTTAAACACCCCACCCAACACAAGGACCCCCTTCTGCAACATGCAGCGCCCACATGCAGAAGCTTAATTCATAAGAAAACTCTAACATCTCTTTTCCCCGTCACCGTTAAACCACACTGAACTGAAATGAATTACAGTGCTGCTGAAGCTGTCTTCAACTTTTCCAAACATCAAGGTCACAATGAGTCCTACCCCAGTAGTGATGTTGTAAGGCGCGACTAAAACCACGGCTTCATTTGGAGATGGTGTCCTGTAACTGAGCCAAGATGTACGCCCGGGGATCGAACCAAGATGGATGGGGAGGGACCTCGGGGAGCAATAGCGGTTGTTCTCCGTGTGGTAATCAAACTAATCTCTGTCTTGTTCTCTTACTTGTTTTATGTCTCTAACGCACAAGCACAAACGTTAGTCTCTCTTTCTTCTCAAGGTCTTTTGTTGCCTCCCTCTAAATGTATCTCTACTTAGCAGGGACAGTTTTCAGGACATTCAATCGTAAGGGTATATTCCCCCAGTGTGTCCTATCTGTAGTCACCATGGGATACAGATGTGGTTACAGTGTCTCTCAGCATGTGGAATTTGTGTGACTCGTAATGAACGGACAGATACACCTCCACATACAAAGTGAAAAGCGGTGCAGCGTGTGCCGAAAGGAAATGTTCCTGCTGGAGTGTATCTAATATCTGCTGCTCCGAGCTGTGCTCCAGTGGGTTATTAGTCTATATGTTCAAGCAATTACACATAGACTGCCATATAACCCTCATGCTCTCATTATGTGAATGGCAGATGCAAACACTTCTTTTGCGATGGAACACTGCGTTACACGCTCCCCCCCCCCCCCCCCCCCCCCCCCCCCCCCCCCCCCCCCCCCCCCCCCCCCCCCACCATGCATATCAAATGTGTCTCGGCAATTGGAAAGCATCATTCAGGGTGGAGGAAAAACAGAGGAACTGCTCTTGGAGGCAACCTTGCCAATTAATTTGCTGCTCAGATCTCAAAGCCTCACTGGTGAGGTGCTAGGCTACATACCACTGGGCTAATTTGCGTAGCAGGTCCGTGTTAAATATATGCATGAGGCAAATTCAGTTAGTGTCGTAGCCCCGTGGCTGTGGTGAGCACGGCGCTCGCTCCCATTAGCGATGTTTCTGCCTCCAGTGGAAATCAACAGAAGTCGAGGGCGAAGCCGCTTTTTTTCTTCTTTTTGTTTTTGCATAAAGCAAACAAAATTAAATTTGCTTCACTAAATCAAAGTGTAGTGCCAAATTTGTGACTCTCTCTCTCTCTCGCACTGACTCTCTCTCTCTGTTCCTCTCTCCCCTGCTGTCTCTCCCCCTCTGTACATCCGTCCGTCGGTCTCGCTCTCTCTCTGAGGGATAAATTACTCCAGAATCATAAAAGAGTCGGAAAAAGAAAATACACACAGAGAGGAAAAGAGAGATTTCAGTCAAGTGGGAATCCCCCTCCCAAACAATCCCAGCATGCTCTTGCTTACCGAGATGTTGGCTCATGTGTCTGTCTGAGCATGTTCCCCTCTGTCTCTTTGGTTGTACGCTGCATGTATTTACAATATTTGTGTGTTTCTCTCTCACAGGAAAATTTGCACTTATTTGTACAAAAGCCAATGTCATATTTTTTGTGTGTGCGATATGTACAAAAGTGTGCTCAACACTACTTTTGGAATCAGGAGAAAACACTGTTTATTTGGCACCGGCGGTGTTATACCCAGAGAAGACGGATGCTTGACAATGTCACACCATCATGCAGTTTATTTTGTGCAGTTTTATTGTCAGGTTCAGTGTAGAAAGAATATAGGGAGACAGAGTGTACGTGTATGTGTGTGTGTGTGTGTGTGTGTGTGTGTGTGTGTGTGTGTGAGAGACAGAGAGAGAAAGAGAGACAAGGAGTGGGAGCTCCTTGCAGTATACTGCAGAGCTGGTCTGTTAAAAAAATAAAAGAAATAAAGGGGGCCGCTTGGCTGTTCCTATTGAACTTGACCTGCGGGCCAGATCAATGTATGTGTTAGTGTTTATGTGTGTGAGTGTATGTGCGCGCATCCACGAGCGTGAGTGCGTGCTGCCAGATCAATGTGTCTCCGTGTGCCACGGAATGAGAGAGCACACTGATTACCCAGGGGTGGCGGGAGGGAGGAGGGGGAGGAGGAAGAGGAGGAGGAGGAGGAGGAGGAGAGGGCGGTGGGAGGGATGAGAGGATGGAGGAAGAGGATGATGATACAGCGGGGAAGGAGGGAGGGGAGGGAGACGGGGGTGATGAGATTGAGCAGAGGACAGAGCTGAGACCAGGATCAGGGGAGAAGCTCAGCTCATTTCATTTTCATTTTCCCTTCATTTCACCGCGAGCCGAGCCGTGTGCGTCGGGGCATTCCACATGGATGGGGTGCCAGAATTTAGATCCACAGCCAGATGGCATAGATCAGTCGGGAAATAGCAACACAATCTGGATGGATGGGGGTCAGTGATCCATGCTCCTTTCCCCCCCCCCCCCCCCTTTTTTTGTCTGCAAAATACCTGAACATTGATAAACCGAACACTAACATGGCCGGAGAGATGTGCCTCTGTTTTGTAAGGTTCTTTGGAAATAAAACCCTGCCAACCTCAAGGCCACGCATGACATCTCTTTATGTGTGTGTACCAAAATGTTTGCTATCTGTGTCCTCTTCTGTATGTGTCTTCTCGTGCTTTTTTTTTGATGTTTTCATCGTCGAGAGTATGAAGGACTGTGGCCCAATCGTCAGCGCTGCAGGGGCTCCTCTCATCCCTCTCACTCTCTGTATTTGCAGTCACTAGCAGAAGTGTTTGCAAACCCCTGCCCGTGTCCAATCAGCACGTAGCCAGGGCAAAGTGTGTGCGTGTGTGTGTGTGTGTGTGTGTCTGTGTGTGTGTGTGTGAAAGAGAGAGAAGGAGGTATGAATGGAGGTGGGAGGTTTTCTTCTGCCTCCTCTCTGAAGGGCTATATTTCATCTGTGATGTATTCTGTATGTGTACACACAGCCCAGGAGACTTGTGCACCTCATCCCGATTGTATTAATCTGTAATGGTGTATGTCTTTATGTGTGCATGAATGAAAGAGTCCAGGGATAGTCTCAAAACCGTTGCCAATTCCCAAAGTTGTGGGAGAAAATTCATTTCCAGATTTTTGCGTTTTAATTAAAGCTGCAGCGTTGAGAGAGAGAGAGGGAGGGAGGGGAAAAAAGAGAATGTTTTGGCTTTCACACCAAACATTCAAGTGCAAAAATTGTTCAGGGTAAGACCTTTATTCTCAGTGAGTGGAGCTCTGCTGTGCATCTGTGCAGAGCCATGGCAGAGCGTTTTTTTTTTTCAAATAAATTGAACTTTGACCTCCAAATACACTGACTGGCATTCCAGCATGGACGGTCTAGTCATGTATCTCAACTCTTTCAAAGTCTCAAATGGACTTCTTTTAAAAAAAAGAAAAGTGGAAGAAAAGGAAGGGCAGGAAGAAAGACACAAAAGATGGATGGTGATTCTAGTTGTCAAAAAATCATGGTGAGATTATTCAAAATGTTACAGGCCAAGAGTCACTTCACTAAATTCTGCCAGGAGAATCATAAACATGACTTAATTAAAATTAAATGAATTAATTATTTGAGACAATGATGAATAAAAAAAACCTTGCAATACATTTCTAAGGAAGTTGGAATGGTGTCCTTTCTACAGTGTGAATATGTATCGTGTGCATACTCTCACTGCTGCGGCTTATTGATGGTTGGAGGACTGTAATACTGTATTGAAGCGAATTTGACTCTTCCACTGTGTGTAAAGGAAGTGTGTGTTTTGGGGATCCACACAAACACACACTCACACACACACACCTCCCTCCCTCTAACCCCTGTCTGTGCGGCTCTACCTCAGGAGGAAATTGAATTGGAGAGTTGACCCTACCTGACACCAGGCAAGCACCATTGATTTTTATTGAAACCTGAGCCATCGATACTGAAATTGCTTTTGATTTGTGGTGAGTCTGCTTCCACGTATTTGTTTCCCCCGGTGAGCGGCACAATCTGGATCTGATTGTCATTTCGGTCATCTTCTTGTCACAATTTGAGTTGTAGCGCACTTATTTGCAAAAAAATTAATCATAAAATAAAATTAGATTGTTGTAACTTTCAAATTAATATCAGATATTTACAAAATAAAATCGGGTTTCGTGATTAAGCTTTTATGCTGACAGCAAAAACTGAAATGGAATTTGACTTTCATCAACTGAGTTGATAAGGATATGATTTATGGGCCATGTAATTATTAATTTTGGAAACAGAAGAATTCACTTCTTTATATTAAATTTCCAAAGTTGAGTTTCAAAGTTGATTCTTGGCCTTGGAAACAGCAGTTGATAAAACAATCTCATCTCAGGGTCCATTTTGTAGCTACTCCAGAGCTTTCAGTAGTATATGACTTGATCTTCATCAGCAGATGGAACTCGCTCAGTGTCAGGGATTTGCAGATTTTCTAATTTCAATCATTTCTAGAGCACTTTAGTAGTATTAGTTAGTATTTCAGTAATCTGAACTGCTACTATTCGACAAATTCCATCCGCTGATGAAGAGCATGTGATATGATCAAACGCTCCAGAATAGATATGATTTTCTCTTCTTCTTAAACAAAGGTCCTACCGGAAATTGTACTTTTAATTAATTTAATTCTTGAATAGCCTACCGCATACGCCCAGAGATTTTGTTTGTTTTTCTTTTAATTTTCCAAACGATTATTTACCAATTTCATTGCATTATGAAGATAAATTGCTTGTTTGGCCAGGGCTCACCAGTCCAGATAATTTGTCTTTAATGTTAATGTTTACAAGTCAAACTAACACACAACACTACACTCTGCAGGATAATACTATATTGTGACTACTGTACTTTTATATTAAATACTAGAGTTTCATTTTGATACAAAGATATTACTGCTGTGGAGTGTGTATATGTATTGCACATAAATCATTATAACAGTATATCATTTAATATGTTACTATGTGCATTGTACCATTATTATTATTTTTATTTGTATTACAAATGGTACACAAATTATGGTTTAACAACACACTCATTCATACATACACATGCGTTCACACACATACATACTTGCCTGATGAAATCCTGTGTGGAGAGGCTGTGGTGGTGCATACTGATGCCCAGCCGAGAGCTCCCTGCTGGGCTTAACTTGATCCCGATGCACCGCTGGATGGCTTAGCAACTCTGGAGACCTCTTCTGTGGTTAACCTGCAACATATACACTCAGTCACTCTCTCTCACACACACACACACACACACACACACACACACACACACACACACACTTCCCACAGAGCCAAGCACACCCTCTGCTCTGGTATATTTTATGAGTCTGAATTTGGCTTTCAGCAAACAGCCGCAATTCACTGTCACCAGAAAACAAAGCACGGCGACCTGTGTGTGTGCGTGTGTGTGTGTGTGTGTGTTGTGTGTACCTCCACACTACTGCTTGTGACCAGTGTGTGAGGCTGTCAGCGCTGCTCCTAACAGGGACTTTCACTCTTTCCCTCTCTGTAACGCTTGCTGATAGACACTCATATTTCCTGTGGTAACAAGCGTGAAAATGGCCTCATAAATCCAAAGTGGTTTTACAGAGACCACATCAGCGGCCTAAAGGAGATGTATTATTTAAATAAAACAACACGCCATCAGTAATACTGGCTTGCCACCAGATCATAATGGCTCAGTGGGAGACTTTTAGTGGAATACAGCAACAGTTCGATTAGGTGTGTTGCCACACATATATGTGTGTGTGTGTTTGTGTGTGTGTGTGCGCGCGCGTGCATGCAAGCTCCCACACAGACACACTCCTTTGCTACATAATTTGATATTTCATCGGAAGTCTCTATCCCAGCATGGTGTGGCTCTTTGCAGCCTGCCACGCTCCAACGATCTGTCAGCAGCGCACAGGGAAGGCAGGACCAGACCAATCCACTTCCTTGATGCCACACACACACACACACACACACCCACACACACACACACACACACACACAGAGTGTATTAAAGGTGGTGTGTCTGTGTGTGTGTGTGTGTGTGTGTGTGTGTGTGTGTGTGTGTGTGCATGTGTGTGTGTGTGAGTGAAAGCTTGCACACAAACATAAAATGGACCTGGTGTTGAATGTGTGCTAGAGCGGTACTTTGAACACAACTGAGACTCACATTCAGTCATTCAAACCCAAATGCGCGCACGCACGCGCGCACGCACACACACGCACACACACACACACACACACACACACACATACACGTGCACGCACACACATGCCCTCACGGCTTGCCTAGCTGCGACCCCTGATGGATTGGCTGCACTCCTGCCGTGACAGACGAGCGATGGATGGAGAGCTGAGAAGATGAAGGAAAGAAAAGGATGGAGGGGGGAGAGTTTGTGTGTGTGTGTGTGTGTGTGTGGCTGTGTCGGAGGAGAAAAAAGAGCTGAGTGCAGTGGTCTTGGTGCCAGCAAGGATCTTACATGAGGCCAAGCAGATCATTTCCTCCTCAGCAGCACGTGTCATTTCCTCTAAACAAACAAACCCTTCTGTGGAGGAGAGAAGGCGCCTCACCTCCACCTGCCTCCGTCTCCTCTGTATGTGTGAGGAGGGGTGTGCATATTTTGTGCATATGAATGAAAGATTAAGTACACTATCGCTACTGCTATTTCAGTCGCGTGTGGACCCTTGGGCCCGAAAGCATCGCCTTTATGACCCTAAGATTATGAGTAATTAAATTGTTGTTGATTTGCAGCAAATGTATCAGTGAGAATGTTCAAGTGTTTAAAAAGGAATTTTTTACATTTTTACGGCTGAAGATCAGTTTATGTATATCATTCATCATATATCATATATCATATTGTGTATCATTCATACTGTGGATCTGAAGGGAGTTTAGTCGTGGAAGATCTGACAAAATACTCTATGTTTGAGTTGCATTCTGAGAAAGGTCCCAGGTCCCAGCACTTTTGGAGCTTGGCACATACTACGGACTAAAACACGTGTCAGCCTTTGTTGCTTTGATTTCCTTTTTTAATGTGTCCCAATTTTTTGGAGGTGCAATGTCAAATTGCAGTAGGAGTATTTTTCTAAGGTGTGGTTAAATAAGATTATCAGTGTGAAACATTGCATTGATGCAACAGGTTGCCGGGTTAGGGTGGATTTCCTGGCAGAAACTAGCTTTACCTATACGCTGCACTGGCAAGTCAAATACAGGCAGCCCACATTCCGAGGTAGATTACTTGCAAACTCTGTCCTCGTAGTATTATACACCGCTTTGTAGTGCTAGGTTGGTAAGCCTCTGAAGCTATGGATCAAGCTTAACTTTGTGGATCATATTTCATCGTCTCTCCAATACCTTTAATAATATAATATATGCAAAGATTCCCTGCTGTTCTTTATTTAATGTCATCTACAAAACACGCTCTTTGAATATGTCGCCATGGGCTCTGAGAAAATATTCAAACACCTTATGAACAATAATCAATTAAATGAAGAAAAACAAACGAGTGATTAAGAGGCATACTAAGTAACCGAAAATGTCCTTGTTTTGATTCCAGACGGGGACCTTTGTTGCACGTCATTCCTCACATATCCAGACCTGCCAACTGTTGAATAAATCATGAAAATAATCATTAGTTGCAGTCCTATGTAAAACACAAACACTGCATATGCAATAGTGCGCACACCTTAAGGTACCTGCACCACTTGCCGTTCCTGCAGTAAATAGTCATGTTGGGCATCGTGTCAGACGTAATTTGTGTTTTCTAACCAGGAGTGTGTCGTGTGTACAAACCGCCAATTATGCTTGCTCCTAATTACACACTTAAAGACATAATTAGGCCTGTCTGTTCCATTGCTACGCAAAGCGATATCACACCGCGGCACTCTGCGCGGGGAGAGGGTTCACACATGGAAAGGCAAACACGTAGACATGCATTTTAATTAACATATTAATGGTGCACACTTAGCATGTATGGAAAACAACGAGGCAACAAATATAAATGGCTCCTAATGGGTTTACGTGCTGCCGACGGTTCGAGAGAGCAGAAGATATGTGCCAATATAGAGACACGTTCTGATGGCAAAACAAATGTCACATTAGAAAAAGCAAAAAGAAAAGTATCCACCCATCCATTAACTATACCTCTTACACAACGTCAGAGGGAGATGACATTGGGAGAGGTTGCACCCTGCACAGGTTGACAAACAACCCATCTCACGCTCACGTACAGGCAATTTTTTTTAAGACCAGAAGTAACCATATTTGGTGGAGCAGGGGGTGGAGCCTGACTGGGCGCTTGTGCGCTGCATGTCCACCTACACCTGCAGGCTGCAGCCCGCACCCATTGGACTCTATTAGCTGTCAATCACGGACTGTATAGGAGGAAGCCGGAGAATCCGGAGGAAAACCCACACGGACACGAGGAAAACATCCAACGTCTACACAGAATTGATTGATGCTCACCAGTGCACCACCACGTCAACCTGCAGATGATTAGATATGGGAAAGAAATTAGGCACCACAGTCACACAAATTGATTGATTATCCGATTGATTGCTGACGAATTTATGAAGTCACACGTTAATCCACGATGTTGGGAAATTATTGAAGGGGGGTTTAACATTCCCTTCATTTGACACAGTATAATGCATGTTTATTATTATCAGGCTCTTCATATTATTCCTCGGAAACGTTTGTGTTATAACTACGTATTGTTTCTGTTCTGTATTTGCGTCTCTTGTCGAAAACAGTTGCCTACCGTGAGAGTGAAACACAGCTAAGATGTGGGCCATAAAACTGAAAACAAGGGGCCTAGAGGACAGGCTAGAAACCACCGTAGAGCCGAGGGCTGAAGTGGAGAGTCGGCTGATGATTCCTATTGGGTTCATCACTGTGAGCGACCACTTTCACATAACGCATGGACATTTCAGCCGATGTGAAAACAAAGATATTGAATGAAGCAGCTTTGAGGTACACTGTGTATTTAGGTATTCTACCCACTGTAATTTGATGACAAATTGGATCAGTCAGGGTGTCCTTGCACTCACTGAGCCAAAGGTATATTTTATAATTCCAACACGCCGCTGAGCACCCTCTCCTTCATCCTCTGTTCCCTCTGTTTATAATGCACTATGTAATAAAAATGTCTCCGCCTTAAAAATAACCTGAAAAGTCGATATGTGTGATCAAAATAAAGATATGAGGCCCTGGGAGATCACAAACAGAAGCACACAAACACACCTAATCGTTACCTTAACAAGCATGCTGGGGCTCCGAGGCACCGGGCTACAAGAGGAATGAGGCACAAGCCTTCGTCTGAACCTTGAGATACGAGCGGTGTCTCAGTGTGTGTGTGTGTGTGTGTGTGTGTGTGTGTGTGTGTGTATTTAGCAGCCCTCACTCTCTAGCTGGCTGCTTAAGAATCCAGTCACATCTCTCGCTAGCAGGCAGGCAGTAAGGCGCTTTCACGCTCACAGGTTTGCTTTGGTTGGGTCTAATGCCCCTTTCTCTGTGTGTGTGTGTGTGTGTGTGTGTGTGTGTGTGTGTGTGTGTGTGTGTGTTTGCATGCACATGAGCACATGCCTGAATCTGACTATGTGTATCTGACTCCCCGATTCTTTGTCTCTCTACTTTCAGTTTGTGTGACAGTTTTGTGTTCATGTTTATACCGTGTGTGTGTGTGTGTGTGTGTGTGTGTGTGTGTGTGTATGTGTGCGTGTCTATGTGCATGCACGTGTGCATGTGTTTGTGCATGCGTATGTGTGTGTTGGCTCTCGGCAGAACTGATAAACCCACTTAGACTCTCCCCTGATCTCTTCGCTCTGGGCTGGTAGCCCCCTGCCTTGGCTCAAACACACACGCACGCACACACACACACACGCGCACACACACACACACACATGCACGCACACACAGCCCTCTGCTTTAGCTGCTAGCTGATCTGTGACGGCCTGCCACTCAAACGCAGCTCTGTTGAGACGCTGCACAAAGGAGGAGAGGAGGCTGGGAGTGGAGGGAGGAAGAGAGGACGAGGGGAGGAAGCGGTGGGGGAGAGGAAGAGAGAGAGAGAGAGAGGGTATCAGTGTCTTTCTTAAGGGTGCCTGCTAGCTCCCGCTCTCTGGCTGTCTCCTTATCGCCCTGCTCCTCACTCTCCTCCAACTGACTGGCTTTGGCAGCTGCTCTTCACTCCCCAACTCCCCCAACCCACCAGCACATTACCCCCACCCTCCCTCCCTCTCTCTCTCTCTCCATCACTGCCCCATCTCTATTTCCTGCTGTCTTTATTTTCCTATACCTGACCGAATGTCGGTTCATCTCCCTCTCATTCACTTCTCCAGACGGGAAGACTTAGCAGAAGATGAAAGGCAACGAACGGGAGGCAGAGCAACGGGACAGTCCGCGAAGGCGTTTTGGACAAATGTAGCCAACAGAAGAGAGAGAAAGATGGTTTTGCAGAGGAAGTGCACTGAATACGCCCAAAGAGAATCACAGGGAAGAAGAGTTGAATGTAGAGAGGAAGAGCAGAGAAACCGCCTGGTTTCCGTACCTGCACAGTTTTTTGATGAGTGTGGGCTGCATGATGCAGCGAACAGTAATAATCTATGAGCAGCAGCTCAAGACTGGTCGTGTACTGTGCATCTCCCAGTGATTGAATTTCTCCAGCAACCCCGTACATATACTCAATTACCATAAATTAACCACACAGATAATTGAAGGATGAGTTTTTCTTGTTTTCTTGCCTAATTTGGAGCGATGACGTCAAAGGCTTGGTTTCCGTCTCTGCCAATAGTACAACATGAGATTTTGTTTGTAAGATATATTGTTTGTAAAATTAAAATCCAACAGCAACGTCTCTCTCTGTTATTCTGGATAAACCACAGAACAACAGTACATAAGGACTATTGTTTTTGTCGTAAGTAGTTCCAATAAAAATCTTCATGAAAATAAATCCAAATCTGTCTGCATGAATAGAGGTAGGCGATTTATTTATTCATTTAAAATTTTAGTTAACCCATCCTTTATAGCTGTGTGCTTATTTTTATATTAAAGCTACACTAACAATATATTTGTATTCATTTTGGTGTGAGTAATTTAAAGGTAGAGAAGAACCCATAGATAATTATCTATCTTGCCCAGATCTGCAATTCCTTAGCCTTAGAGATTTTTTTTTATCGTCTTTCAGCTCATTGTTTTGGTTATAGAGGCCTGCACCCTGATTGTTTTCCTTCACGCTGTTTTCAGTGAAAAAAGCTCCACTGTACACTACCTACCAAGCACCAAACAGCAGACAGTTCGCAAGTAGCTGGTGAACACAGCAGAGCATTCAGCGGCTAAAGAGACAGATATTTCCCTCAGGAGTTGGTGGAGACCAGAACGGAGCAAAAAGCAGACTTAGATTTAATACACACACAACTCCAATTGTAGCAACTGAATGCTAATGTTGCTCTGTGCTATATGTGTAAATAGGCAATTGTCCTGTTCACTACAAAATCTCTGTAATGCTACTTAAACACACATGCTTTGCTTACAGCTCGTCGTCCTGTCCCAAGTGGCCAAAAAGTAAATGAAAAATAGGTTTAAGGGAATGAAAAAGCTGCTATACTGAAAAATAATTTCCCCCGATCAGCATGAGGCTTGGAAACCAACACCACAACAGCTTCTGCCTTTGTGTTTCATTAAGGTGAAGATTGTGCGACAGTGCGAAAACAGCATGTGACAAAACAATCAGGAGTGCAGAAGCTTCTATACGTAGTGGGGCGGAGGGAGGGAGATAAAGAAAGATGCAGTGGGACAGAGCCGCGGAGGCAAAGGACAAGTAAGCATTTGGGACAAAAAAAACGGAGCCGTGATCGCCACAACAAGCCGACACAGACGACAGCAACAAAAAAAAAAGTTGGCGATAAGGTTGAGGCGGAGTAAAGAGACAAAGAACGGAGTTTGTGGTGGAGAAAGCGCGTGCTCAGCATTATGGATCCATAGCCCTGGGTTGGTGAAGACAGAGAGAACTCTTCATCAGCACCTCGACTGCTGCCGATATATCGCTGAGTCATCATCACCCTGATACACAGCTGCAGGATGATGAAGAAAAAACAGAGAGAACTTCAACATCACCACCTTCATCCCTCATCATCGGCCTAGTCACTGTCACGATATAAGATAAAAGCCGTCATTTGTATCATTTGACATAAGACATGGCAAAAATGTTGATTTAATTCATTTTAAATGAATCAAACTGTTGGTGGAGTTCATCCCCCTTTACTATTCCTCCCAGAGCCCAGTGGGAGAAACGCTGGAGCTGTTGGGCATCTTTCCCGGTGCCAGCCTCGCACCTGCCCCTGGCAAAAACAGAATAACTATGCGAAAACTCTCTTTCACTCTTGCGAGATCTCGCTCTCCTTCCCTGTTTCCTCTTTCCCTCTTTCAGTTTTTAATTAAACAGAAGCAGAGGGCTGAGAAAACCTGCTACTAATTACACAGCCGCTGCCTCTCCCTCTCTCCCTCTCTCCCTCTCTCCTCTGTTTGCTTGTTTCTCTCCCTTCCTCCGTCGCTCGCTGAGCTGAACTGGAGCTCTGCCAACAGCCTGTGGAATCACTTACCAGCTTCCACGACGGGGGAGAGAGCGCATGCTTGTTGGGCTCTACACACACACACACACACACACAAATGTGAGGCACCACATGCACGCGGATTCATTGGCTCAAATGGGTCCATGTACTGATGCATACAAACCCAATCACAAGTCAAAAAGTGCTAAATGCGCACGCACGCACACACGCACGCACGCACACGCACACACACACACGCACACACACACGCATGCACACACACGGCTACAGTGTGAAAGCCAAGCCGTTAAATGGGTAACCACAAGTGTCAGGATGTATCTACTGTGACCTGTGTGTGTGTGTGTGTTTGTGTGTGGGTGTGTGTGTGTGTGTGTGTGTGTGGCAGGCACGGGGCTGATCAGCTCCCTAATGAGAGAGAACACTAATCATATTTCACAATGACAAATACACAATCACAACATCTGTATCTACTGTGGCCCAACCCCCAATGCACAGCAGCCCTCCTGCCCCTCGCCTCCTTCCCCTCCATCTTTCCCATCAAATTCCTCACTTCCCAGCTTTCTACAAGTCCCTACATCCCCCCCCCCCCCCCCCCCCACCATCCTCTCCGGAGTGATCAAGCAGACACTGACTGCACAGAGATGGCTGAAAGCTGGAGGCTGACACCGCACTCAACCTACTGTCTCTGTCCGCCTTCATCAAACTCTGTATCTCTTTCCTTCCATGTCTCCTTCCCCACTCTCCATCTTAATAAGAAGCGTGCTCTCTTACTTAAGCTTGTGATTTGAGCGGGGTGGCGGCTACGCTGTAATTTAACAACGGGCAGTCCAATCCATCACACAGACAATGTACACACGCCGCTGCCATGCATCACCTGCAGGCGAGTGTGTGTGCACTTGTGGCGGTGGCGTGTTTGAGCAAGAGGGAGTAAGTAAATCAGTGAGAGGCAAAAAGGGGCAAAAGGGAGGGAGACGGAGAAAGGGGAGGAAATCATGGCAGAGATAACACAGAGTGCGATATAAGGACAAGTGTAGAGACACATCCACAGAGGAAACACACAATAATGGCTCTGGGCAGCGTTTGACAGAGCAGGGAGTGATAAAACAGGAGTGCTAGCTTGATGATAGGCGGTAGGGGGAGCGGACAGAGAGACGCAGCTTCATAGCTGAAGTAGCTGGACAGCAGGAGTGGGCGGGACACAAGAGCCCCCTCTGCTGCAATCAAGCCTCTGTCACCATCTGGACGCCATTTTAAAACCATCAGCTCTGGCTCCCCATGTAAACAAGGGCGCGACCCCAAACATGCTCCCCTCACTAAATGGGCTTATTTTCTGGCAGATGCAGACCCCAAAATGGCTGACTTTGTGGGGCGAGAATCGGAGCCAGAATGGCTGACCGACCGTGTTACAGAGGAGGGCGTTCTGTTCTTCATTACTGCAGCAGTTCTGACTGCGCACGGAAAGATGTTATGTTGTCATTTATGCAAAATGTGTGTTAGCAGAAGTGAGTTTAGTGATCCGACGTCCCCATAACTGATGACTCCGAGGACAGGGGAGGCACGGTGTCTGGTTCAGTTGAATTTTACATTTGTTCCAGTCTGTAGACAGATAGACAAGATAACGACATATGTGCTAACTCATCACTGTTGTTTTAATGTCGACCAATTCGTATGGGCCTAATGTTCATGAACATTAAGTTAATGTGATTCAAAAGTGAAATCTAATCTCGGGTGTTTATGCAGTCTGGTTTCAAAAGGTGGTGAAACTCTCAACTCGTTCTATCACCCATGTAATAAGGGTTCAGACAGCAGGTGACAATTTTTGGGATGGATTGATGGATGGATGGATGATTTTCTAAGGATTATTGGGTCGATAAAATATAAAAAAAAAAAAACTTGGCCATAACAATTTCAAAGCCCATGGAGACATTTTCAGATTGAATATTTTGTCTGACCAACAATTTATATCCAATCATATTTAGCTTACAGTCATAGAAGACTAAGAAAAACCAATAAATATTTTCAATTGAAAAAGAGAGATCTGATTAATTGATGTTTCTCTTTTTTTAAGGACAAATTCTGTTGATTTGCTATCTGATTAATTAACTAAGAGTTTCAGCTCTTAGTTAATTAAGTTAATAGTAGTTTATATAAATAAATAATATTTCTATAAAGTCAACAAAATAACAAAAAATTAAAAAAATGATTGCTTTGAGCACAGTACAAAAATTAAGGTTCACTTCTTTTTCCAAAATAAAGCTATTGTGGGCGTTCCATTGACAAGTTAATTTTAATTGGCATTTAGATTAACACAAACAAATAAGCAAACAAGGATTATGAATGGCAGATTATTGAGAATTATGATGTGCTTACATGGATGTGGGACAGAGATAGAGAGATAGAGTCTCTGACAGTGAAGAACAGGGGGAGCATGTCAGAGGGATGTGTATATTCCTGTGGGGGATAGTGTGTGTGTGTGTGTGTGTATGTGAGTGAGAGAGAGAGAGAGAGAGCAAAGAGAAACAGTTGAAGATCTAATGCAAAGTTGAGACATGCACACGCGTGTGCATGCACACAGACAGACACATTTTGCAGACTGCAATACTATAATGACATGGAAATGATATGGTAATGATATGGTAATCTGGCAACATTATTCTGCCCACCAGAGACTGGGAAGGAGAAGAACCTGCCACAAACTACACCAACATGCTCTCTCTCTAACACACACACACACACACACACACACACACACACACACACACACACGGAAATGCACTGAGATAAGGTGAAAACTATGAGCTGACATGGCTAAGAAAAGTTACACTTGTGTATGGTAAGGGCTGTGTCGTTGTCAAAATGTTGATGGTGAGAGGGAGTATCAGTGATTGCGCACCACACACACACACACGCACACACACACACACACACACACACACACACACACACACACACACACACACACACTCACACACACACACACACACACACACAGGCAAACACACACACACACAGGCAAACACACACACACACGCACACACACACACACACGCACACACACGCACACACACACACACGCACACACACACAGGCAAACACACACACACACACAGGCAAACACACACACGCACACACTGCAAAGAGTATCACTTTTCAAAATGTACAAATACAAAACAATGCTACACTACATAAATAAATGTGAATATAAGGAGTTTGACAAAAAAAAACGTACCACAAGGTAAACTTAATAGATTTTTTCAGGAGCTTCAGAGTATTATCACCTGTGATAACAACTGCCACAAGATAAGATCAAGAAGAGGACTAGCAAGGTAATTCTGAATTCATCCCTGTTGCCATTGTATTAGAAACACCTACAACAAATTAAATTATAATAGTCAGTTTTTGTTTTGACTTATTTGAGAGACAGTTTTGTATCGACTTTATGTAGGAGGCTGTAATATTATTCTCCAACACATTTATGTCAGTGTGTAAGCTTGATACCAGACGCACCTATAATAAAACCTAGGATTTATTGTTGGAATATTGCATTAGATTTTAGAATTAGTCATACCAAGCTGTACCTATTTGGATACATAGGGAGTATATACTGCATCATTGAAGCATGAATAAACCAAAACAGACCTAAAGCATGGAAATAGAGTCGACCATAAAGCACTGGACTATTAATAGACCATTACACAGGCTGAAACTTTTTACACTGAATACAACACTGCCACCCTGTGGATAAACCTCTATGCTGCAACTTTTATGAAGTACATTGTATTGTATTGTACATTGAACTAGAATAGCACTAAGTAGAGTACACACCTCCACCAAGGGCCAAAGGTCCCCGTAAATTCAGTCAAGCTACACCAAATTGAACACACTCATAGATATCAGTCAAAATTGAATGGGGTCTTTCTTGGCTTCTTTCGTGTCTCATCCTTCCACCAAGTTTCATGGAAACCAGTTTAGGAGTTTTTGCGTATTCCTGCTGACAAACAAACGAGTAAACGTAGACATGGACATGGGCAAAAATAAAATATCCTTGGTGGAGGTAATAACTGGCTATGAAATGAAAAGAAAATGAAAATGTGCGTGTATGACTATGGGTTGTCTGTGAAAAAACAGATCACTGTATGTCAGTGATATTATTGCAAAGGTATATTTTCCATAGATTACAATTTTGATGATAGTTTTGTTATGATATTTGTATCCTTATAAAATCGACTGCAGGATTTCCATATATATATACTACGAAAAGACACAAGACAAAAGTTTATTCTTCACCTTGGAAACAGTAGTTTTACCAAAATAAATATTTTTTTAATCTTATAATGTACTTTTCCAGAGCTTCTTCCACAAGCAAATTTGTGTTTACTCAGTTTTGATTATTTCAGACAACTTCTACAATGTCTATACTGTGTATTTGTTGCTGGGGGAGACAGCAAAATGCTCAGGAAAACTGAGCTGCCTCTTTCCTTTCCTTCCCATCTTCCTCTCCTCTTCCTCCCTAGT
This sequence comes from Scophthalmus maximus, assembly GCF_022379125.1. Lineage (NCBI taxonomy): Eukaryota > Metazoa > Chordata > Actinopteri > Pleuronectiformes > Scophthalmidae > Scophthalmus > Scophthalmus maximus. Next base: position 9,532,142 of record NC_061532.1, read on the forward strand.
TGTAAGTGTTTCCCTTGCTATTCCCCTTTAAGTGGCTGTGATTGACAGGTGGGCTATATCCATGCAATATCACCCAGCGCACGTTCCTATTCCCTCCTGGAGCCTTCATCCGCCGGTCAAATTAACCTTCCGTGCCAACGGGAGGGGTCCCTGCGTGGGCCAATCAGCAGGTGATTAGGCCGGGGGTGGGAGGGGTGAGGGGTCACCGCGATGGGGCCATCGCAAGCCTGATTGGTTTCAATCAGCGGCCAGTCGCAAGGACAGCTGGGAGCTGAGCCGCAGTGAGCGCTAATCAACGCGTCCCGCAGTGAGGCATGAACAGTCACTGCACACACACACACACACACACACACACACACACACACACACACACACACAAGTGAATAGATGTTGGTGTATACACACTGACAACATGGACATCACTGTGTGCACACTTTCACACGGAGACAAGAAACACAGACAAATACACACAGCAAGACATGGGGAGCAGAAATGAACAGTCAAGGCCACAACAGATAAACAGAAAATCCCATAATGGAAAACCAGAGAAAAGAGAGAGAGCGAGAGAGGGAGCCAGAGAGAGAGAGAGACATGCTCATAGCGACCACAGAATCTCACAGTAAATTGAACGACTAATTGCATTGGATTCGTTAATTTGACCACTGGCACATCTGATAGGGCGCCCGTGACGTTGGTTATCAATGCTCTGTGTCCTACGAGCCACAGTGAAACATCTGCTGTGACATCTGAAATGTGGAACGATCCATATTCTCTCTGCCGTGTCTCATGTTATGCTAATTCTTGAAGCGCAGCACTGACCAGCAATGATCAGATTAGACGAGAGAAGTCACAAGCAGCCTGTTATATACTGTAGCAGCTCTTCGGTGGGATCTTTGAGAGGAATGTCTGCAGCAACAGGAGGAGGACTTGAGTCTGTGAGCTCGCTCTTCATAAATGTGAAATATGTTTCCATTATTTGGACTTTTAATGGCACTGTCTTACACAACATGCCAAAGTTTCTATATTTCTTTTCTTTCTTAAAGCAAAAGCATGGAAAAAATGTGTACTTTCTTCATAATTCAACTAATTCAACAAGAGAAGGATTTTCTATAAATTGCGTCATTCCTCAACACTATGAGTCATCTTCAGTTTACTTTTTGCAGAAAACTGTTGAGAGACTCTTCTTTTGAGAAAATACAATGGGCCTAAGGGTAATGGATAATCAGTCAAAACTTCTCTGTCACTTTCTGTCTTCACGGGGTACAAAGAAACTGTAATGTATTATTCAATTTTTTTATGAAGGAAAAGTTTCTTTTCAAAATGTTCAAAAAATAATGACTTTCTTGTCTTACGTTTGTGTGAAATGGTCTCGTCTCCAAGAAAAGACATTCCTTATTCTTAACCATCACATACATTTTAATAGATATTAAAGCACAACAGAGACACAGGGATACATAATGATTCAGAATAGTAATGCAGTCATTACAGAGTAGAAGTACTGATTGTAGCTGCAGGGGCATCTGAGAGGAGAGAAGCAGTTTTTGAACATTCAGGGGGGGGAAAATCCGGATCTTGTCCGATAATTCATCCACAGTGTTGAATTACAGCTTTAACACAACTGGGAATTAAAAAGACTGCCCTCCGCTTGTTTGTTCAAGCAGATTATTACGGCATTTTAAAGACATTACATTTTGTGCTACAGCTGTGAATATTTCAGTTCTTTTTTTTAACTTTTGTGAATCACCTTGTTGTTTATGCTGGTTAAGTTAAATATCTACCAGCCTCTTCATGTTGTCGCCCTACAGCCTTAATTCCTCTTAACTTAAATAAAAGGACTGGAACTCATGAGTGGGTTCTGGTCAGTCAGTCGATCGAACGACAGTGACTATGATGCTGTTGCTCTCTACGTCCACAGCAGTATGTTGAATCCCTACAGAGCCAAATGAAGATGAGACCCAGTCACAATCCTCATCTTGGGGATTTGACCCAGGGGGTAATTCCTAACATCCTGGCGGAAAGTGTCGGCTTCCTGCTCAAACCGACTCGTGTAACACTTTGTGAAGAATTGGCAGAACAGGATGTGATAGGACGAGATGGGGATGACGACCATTGGGCAGCTTTCTGCTCTTGAGAATGCATACACAACAGGGGTATTTCAGCGTGCAAGGCAGATGATCTCAACAAATGTAAGCAGTGGCCGTAGTGCAGTAAATGCCAGCAGCACATCATGATACGTGATCATTCAAGACACTTGATCAAGATTCTTGCTGAAACACCTGTAACTTCCCACGAAGGAGCAATCGGTCTCAGTGTCACACTAATGACCCCCATGTGGAATCTGCAAAAAGGACAAAAATCATTGTCCATACAAAATTTCACAGCAATCCTTACTGCGGAGATATTTTTTAACGCTCCGCTTTCAAATGTGAAATCATTCCAAGTGAAATTAAAGCTGTGACAAGTGCAACGTAACAAACCGTTTCCAACATTTCCGAGTATTTCTTTCCGAAGACAAAAGCCTGCTATGACATCTGAATATGCTGGTGCGTGTGTGCAAAAGTAAACTTAAACAAAAAGCAACTATTTGTTCAGCTGTTGATTATGGAACCAGTGCCTGACTGCAAAGTAAGGACAAACTCAAACATACAGTAGGTACAACAACCTCCCTTTGCTCTAGCTCTATACAAACTATGCGCAACTCCTGAGGATATTTCCATTCAAGCCTTTCGGCTGACCAAACCTGGAACCCGCTCTGAGTATCATCATCATCATCATCATCATCATCACTACCATCTGACACCACAAACCTCCCCAAAGAGAAGCACTTCCCGCTGTTGAATTATAGAGGTTAGTCTGATATATGTTTAGTATGGCCCTCAAAGGAAAACGGAAATGGCCCTTGATAGGAAAAAGGTTACCCACCTTTTAAACTGTAATCAAAATTGGCCACAAGTGGGGGGAAAAAAAGTTTTCATCAGCGTGTGACATGAATATATCAGAAACTACCAATGGTAGTTACAAATCAAATATTAACACTGTACGTAGTCTATGTGGAAAATTACATTTGTATAGGATGGTTTCCAAAAAATCATAAATATTGAATGGACAATGACTGTGGATCATTTTAGATGACTATTGCTCTTATCTAAAATCTTGAAGCCGGTCGGTCACATGACATACAGTGGAGAAAAGCACAGTATGTTCTGCATTCATTAGTGTGGTTACAAACAAAGGCGTGACTTGTAATGCAGAACAAATAACCTTGAGTTAAACGTGTGGTAGTATGATTGTTACTTTCTGATCTAGTAGAAAGAAAACAAGCCTCTCAAGTCTCTCTCCATGGAGTGGATGCCAGTCTGAGGTTCGCTCTATTGTTTTGTCTCTTTTTTTTCTGTCACTCTCCTTCTTCACCTGTTTCCTCCTTCAACAGAATTCTTTATCTCATGAGAGGTTGAGTTATGTTGTCAATTCGGCTGTTCCACCATCTGCCATTTCCCTCATTGGGGGGTAGATACAGAGAAAACGTTATTTTCTTCCTTGTGTTGGTTATGCAATGGATGACAGTTCCTTTATGCCGTAAATAGAGTTGTCATTTTCCGTGTCCCTGGTGACCTCAGAGAATGACACGGTGATAGCGAGGCTAATAGGGGACCAATATAAGATCATATAGGCAAGTTTGAACCAAAATGCTGTCTAGTTCCTCTTTAACTTCTGGAGCAGAACCTGGAGGTTTCAGTGTCAGTGGCACTCGGAAAAAAGATTTTGATACCACTAGTGTCACCCCCTAAATCTAGGCCTGTCACGATAACAAATTTTTGTTGCACGATATATTGTCCGAGAAATTATTGCGATAAACAATATTATTGTCCTTTTAAGACCATTTTTTAAATACTGAATCATGTGAGCTCGCGGTATATTGGTCTTACACGACTTGTGTCGCGGCTGAGAGAAATGTAATCCAGAGTTTAGACCTTGTGTTTAGCATGAAAGTTGAAGACATGGTGCCTTTTAGAAAAATACTAGGAAAATCCATATTTTCTGACATTTTATAGACCAAACCGGTGACTTAATAGTCATACGACACGAACAGATGAGAGGACAGAAGCGGCGAGACTTTGCTGGACTGTTGCTGACATTTATTCTTATGTCGACAAACACACATGGCTGTTATTGAGGTCCATACAAATTATTGATTTCATATTCATGTACCATACGATCAGTCCATAATGTAATTATCGTGACAGGCCAACCTAAATCAAACATTTATATTGCAGTTTCTCTCAAGGACCTCCCCCCAGTGGTGGGGTCCTCACGGGGTGAAGAGTTCCACTTCCCCCCTTCACCACTTCATGTCCCTGCCTCCTCCACTTCATGTGTGCGAACGACTCCCTCAACATTCGTCAGTGTTTCTTTCCCTGCCTGTGTTCAGCTCCCGGCAGTGGACACTGCTCCCGTCTGCCACTCAGACACGAGTGGAACGTGTCCAGGGTGAACAGAGGGAGGCTCCTGTTCGAAGTCTCTCTCTGTGGGCGCTCAGGAGGAGCGAGCGAGTGGAACCCGGAGCACGAGTGCGCCTGCGCAGACGCGGTAGTTGAAGGGGACGGGAAGCAGAGCCGAGGAGTTCTTCATATCTCAGGTATTTACAGTATAGACAGAAGTTATCTACATTTTTATATATATAAGACACGCGTCCGGGTAGGATTGTGTACACGGTAAACAACTTTGCGAGGCGGCCTGGGAACACGAGTCGCGCGCTCTCGCGACAAGTTAATGGGGTTCGTGTGGCGGGTGTTGACATATGTATCTTTCGTTACTCGAAGGTAAAGCAAACCTCATTAGCGTCAGCTCAACTTTCCTGTCACTTTTGCGGGCGGCAGCCGCCCAGTGTCGCTTTAGTAAGCCCCGTTTGATTCAACTTACGCGTTTGTAAAAACTTTCGGCTCGGTACGTGAAGTGACGCCACGACAACGCAGCCAGCGGCCGCTCGTCACCGTCGGTTCAATGTCACATAAGACGAAGAGGTGTCACTCTGAGAGAAATGCCTGCACTCAAAAGTGGAACGATAACATTATTTCTCTGCTCTCTTTTAAGTTTGTTTTTTTTTTGGGGGGGGGGGGGGGGGGGGGGGGGGGAGGCAGTGGCTTTAACCAACATCAGAACTCACAACTGGGTTCTCGTGACTCCGCGAGCGAGGTCCATCAATTCAAGGGGAGGACACTTCGATCTTGATCGTGGCGAGCGGGATTTGACACGGACTCCAGTGCTGAAACCGCAGTCTCTTACTGTTGTTCCTATCTTTGCTTTATTCCAGTCATGCCTCAGCGTGACTAAACCCCCAGATTCTTCCTTCAATCATGGGAAAAAATTAAAACCCACAGGCCTAATGCTGCTGCTGCTGCAGCAGATCTTTCAGAGTGTACTGTAGCTACTCAATGCAGTGGTGTAATGTGACTAAATACCTTGTTGTTTTTTTATCAAGCACTGTAATCAAACACTTTTCTTATTTATAAGTACCTGTACTTTACTTGAGAACTTTGGTTTCATGGTACTTTGTACTTCTTCTCCTGCCGGGGCAGATATTTGACTTTTTACTCTCCACATTATTTTCTTTGACAAAACACGTAGACAGTAACTCATCATATGTCTAAGGCTGCAACTAACGATTATTTTCATCATCGATTAATCTGTCGATATTTATTTTTGATTAATCGATTAGTTGTTTGGTCCATGAAATGGTGAAAAATGTTGATCGTGTTTCCCAAAACCTCAAGATGATGTTTTTTGTTTTAATCCACACACCGGAGATATTCAGTTTACTGTCATAGAGCAGCAAAGGAACCAGACACTATTCAAATTTAAGAATCTGAAATCAGAGAATTTTGACTTGTACCGATTAATCGATTATCAAAATAGTTGCTGATTAATTTAGTAGTCGATTATTAATCCATTAACTGTTGCAGCTCTACATATATCATGTATCAGAGTAATATGCCAACTCCACACAGGAAGGGCCCTGGATGCTCTGAAACAGGATACAAATCAAGAAACTTCTGGCTGTGAGGCGACAGTGCAAACCACTACACCGCCCTGTGCTGCCCTAAAAATAAACAGCAGATTAAATCATTGTCAACACCGTGGGACCAGTTTTGGCTCTGGGAAGTGAATTAGTCAACATCTCCTTCTGTCAGTCTCTGCAGACAACTCGCTGGTTCCGGTTCCAGCGATGTCATCCCTGTGGTTTGTCCCAAACGGCACCACGCCCTCTGGCTTCCCGGACAATAGTACCTGCTTCAGCTCGACACACAATACTGTACTCAGTGGAGTCCCCTTTGGAGGAGTGCCAGTTGTGCTACTGCTTGACTTTAGTGTCTTCCTGGTATGTGTCTTCTTGTCTGTTTACCTCTGATGTGATTCAGATAGAATTAGTGTAGAAGTAAAAATCCCGTGACACCAGTTATCTGTACTTCTGTCAGTCTTGCTTTTAGAGGAATAACATTTTCTTTATTTTTCTCAATAAATATCTCTTTGCCCAAGAAAGTTCTTTCCACCAGGCAACGCTGAGCTATAAGGACTTTTCTTTGTCACCCAAAGGTGTTGCTGGTCATCTTCTCTATTATCAGGAGGAAGTTTTGGGACTATGGGCGTATAGCTCTGGTTGCAGACCAGGATGAGTAAGTTAACAACCTGACAAACTGAGGCTTCAGGTACATGTGGTAAACATGTTGACCTGAACAAGTGTAACGTTGACACTGAACTTTGTGTTTCAGGTTCACCGAGGCAACACACCGTCGCTATGGTCACATGTCATCCATTGTGTCCACTGATGATGACTTTGAGTATGAACAGGTTTGTAAAAGAAAATATTTTTTGGTTTTAGCGCCAAAATTAATACTCATAAAGTATAACATTCAAGTAGAAATGATTGAGTTGAGTCGTGACAAAACCAACCCTGCTGTTTAAAGATTGTTTCAGTCAACTGTTCTCTAGTAATCATTTTGACCCACACATAGCTACACTTAAAGATCAATGACATGACATCCTACTGTATGGTTATAGTCTCAGTATGCTTTAGGTAAGACCAAGAAGAACCAACCAAGGAATACTTGAATTGAATTGAATATGAATTGTATTGTACCTTAGTGTAATCAGAATATCTCTCTTTCTGTCTTTGTCTTTAGGGATTCTGCTCTTGGCTGCCTTACGTCATCAGGTTGAAGTGAGTGACTCTGTGGTTTGATGAGTCTTTGGCTGGTATTTGGGTTGGTTTCCTCTAATCTGTGTGTGTGTGTGTGTGTGTGTGTGTGTGTGTGTGTGTGTGTGTGTGTGTGTGTGTGTGTGTGTGTGTGTGTGTGTGTGTGTGTGTGTGTGTGTGTGTGTGTGTGTGTGTGTGTGTGTGTGTGTGTGTGTGTGTGTGTGTGTGTGTGTGTGTGTGTGTGTGTGTGTGTGTGTGTGTGCATCAGTGATGAAAAAATGAAAGCCAAATGCGGCATGGACGCTGTCCACTACCTGTCCTTTCAGCGCCATCTTATCGTCTTGCTGGTTATCATGACTGTCGCCTCCCTGTCAGTCATTCTGCCTGTGAACCTGAGCGGAGACCTGCTGGGTGGGTTCGACGTTACACTCTGTCTCTGATTATTGTGTACACTGATCATAACACCCGTTGTCTGTTCATGGCTAAGATTAGACTTCCCTTTCACATTTTCGAGGCTGTTTTATTTCACGTTTTTTTTTATTGATTCAGCTTTTGCATTTAATGTATGTTTTATGGTTGCTTTAAACGTGGCTCAAGTAATCAAACTGAGGAACTCCATAATCAGTGGCTTGTCTATAGATTGTGTTTTTTTTTAATTTGTAGGTCAATTTGACTGAACCCTGGCTTAGGTTGCCTGTATTTTTTTATTAAATTCCTTCTGTTGTTTATGTGTTTCAGGAAATGAGGCCAAGGATTTTGGAAGGACAACGATTGGGAATCTTCAAAAGGGGTAACTACTGTAAAAGTGTATGACATTTTTTTTGCAGGTATATTTGAGTAAAAGATTGTATCGCACAGGAGTTTGGTCATAAAAAAATGTTTCTTGGTGTCTTCTTTTCGCTTCTAGAAACAACCTGCTCTGGCTGCACACAGTATTTGCCGTTCTCTACCTGATCCTGACAGTCATTGTGCTGCGACGTCACACTACACAGATAAAAGGCATAAGCAGAGAGACGGCGAGTCTTTGACCACTTAGCACTAGACTGTATGATTTGTCTGATGTTATTGGTCTGGATGTTCTCATTAGTCCTCATTACTTGTTTGACTTTTTTTCTATTTATTTACAGTGCATTGCAACTGTCTATGAGGAAATGACATGAAAGCCATAACAGATTAAAGTGTATCACATTAACCAAATGTCACCGACATGTGAGGGAATTTGACTGACTGTCATTCTGCCTTTCTCTTTGTAGGCCAGAAACAGCTTGTTTGTGTGTTCGGTTCCTAAAACAGCAACAGAAGAATCTGTTAGGGTCCATTTCAAGTGAGTGTACTGAACAAATACATCCACCGTCTCCATCTTGTATACAGTTGACTCTCAGTCTTGACGAGTCACGCTTGTATGTCACCATAAACAGGAGCATTATAGCATTATAGCTCCACTCCTTATTGTCAGTTCTGTTTTTGTACAGAGAGGCATACCCAACTTGTCAAGTGTGTGCTGTGACCGTGGGCTTTGATGTGGCCAAGCTCATGCAGCTTGATAAGGAAAGGTAGGAAATCAGACGTAACTAAATAAATAAGAAAATCATGTGACTCTTGTCCTCTATGGCCGTGAGTACATGTCAGCATGTGCACTTGAACAGGCCTCAAAGTCATACTGGCTTATTGCCTATTGCCTATTGTTTTTCTGGTTTGTGCTACAGGATTCATCGTCCTCTAAAGTTTCTCATGAATAGTGTTAATTTTGATGGTGAATCCAACATTTGTTCAATGTGAAATCGGTGGCTTGTAGCTACAAACCCAGAGAGAGAATTGTCACCTATACCAGAAACTCTTCTGAGCTTTTATAGACTCTTAAAGTTCATCATTGTGTTTTATGGGGCATAACTTTACTGTATGTTCAGCCTTACGGTGACTGTTTGATATTTTAAATGGTTTCATATGTTGTTTGCATATCTACAATGGGGATGTTGCAAGAACCAACGTGAGAAGCATATTCTAAATTTAGAAGCATGTGTTTAAAGCATTGAAGCTTTATTTTTACAGAATTAATGCAAGTTGTATACGTTTGCTTTTTCACCCCAGGATTCAAGCTGGAAAAAACCTGCGCTACTACGAGCGTGTCTTAGAGAGAACGGGACAACCTGAGTTGATTAACCCCCGTTTGTGTGGGCACTTGTGTTGCTGCGGCAACTCTGAGAAGGTGAGATGAAATTAATTTTGCTGACTCTCTGGATGCATGTGGACTTTTTCACAGGAAGGATTTAAGCTGATAAACATTGACTCTGTTATGTCTGTTTCATCAGGTTGATGCCATAGCATACTACAGTACCAAGGAAACAGACCTGCTGAGAGAGGTGAGGAAGCAGGTAGAACTGGTGCCACAGCGCCCCCTGGGGATGGCCTTTGTGACCCTGCAGAACGAGGCTATGGCCAAGTTGTAAGTAACTCTTGTCAGTGCTTGTGTTTGTATTTACAGCAGTAACATCTGTAATATCCGATGTCCAACAGTAATGCAACCAATACTAACTTCAATTGATATATAAGGGTTTTCTTCTTTACTAGTTTCCATTTTGCTACATTGCTGTCGTGGCAAGAAGTGATTGTTTGGGAAACAGTCTGTGCAAATGTTCTCTGCAGTCATGTTTTTTTTGCAGGGTTGAAAGCAGTAACACTATGGGGGCAGACTGTGCCATTCCTCTGGCCTGATCAGGACCGTTTCCCCTCACTTTTACTGTCTTCACATGACTTTTTATTGGAAACAGACCTTTGCTTTTGTCAACTCCTGTTAATGTCAAAAGCTGGTTATGTGTATCACTAACTGCTGCCATTTACTCACCTCAGCATTCTGAAAGACTTCAACGCCCTTGAGTGTGGCGGCAAAAGCTGCTGCTGCGGGAAGGAGCCCCAGCTCTCGTCCAAGAGTGCAGCTCTGAAAGTGAACAGGTGGAGTGTCAGCTTCGCACCTCATCCCAAAAATGTGTACTGGTAAGGTCCGAGACACCCACCTCTCACACAATATGTGCTCCGTGTAGATCATGTGACCTGTAAATTATAATACTGGTGCCAGTAGGGATGTACAATTATTCAATATTATCATTCGGCGATTTTTAGAGGAATAATATAGTGTTATTATTTTACAAAATTCTCATAACCAAGCTAATGATTCCAATTAAAGCCTGCTTAATGTCCTTGAGAATTCCACATAATCTGCTAATGCCCTGTAATAATGTCATCTGCAAAATGTTTCATCTTTAGCTAAATATATGCTGATAAATCTTTGTGATTTAGTTGCCTGGTGAAGAGGAGTAGACAGAAGAATGAGAGTGTGCCCCCACACTGTTACGTTTTCTCTACTTTGTGCTGCCTCCATGTGTGTAACCGTTTTCCCTATTATCCCGTTTTGTCATGCAGGGAAAATCTGTCTGTGCGGGGTTTTCCCTGGTTCATGCGTTACGTGATGCTCAACTTCTTACTCTTCTTCCTGCTGACCTTCCTCACGACTCCCACCATCATTATCAACACCATGGACAAGTTCCGTGTGACCCAGCCCATCCACTTTCTCAACGTGAGACTCACACACAGACACACACACACACAAGATTGCTTATAAAAAATATGGGAGAATCTTCTACAGTTTGTTTTGTTTTGCACCTCAGAGCCCCATTATCAGTCAGTTCTTCCCCACTCTCCTGCTCTGGACCTTCTCTGCATTACTACCTACATTGGTCTACTATTCTACGCTAGGAGAAGCACACTGGAGCAGGTACCACACACACACAGACACACAAAGAGAGAGAGAGAGAGAGAGGCAATGCAGTGATTTGGTTCCTGTTAGTTTCAAGGAAAATGTTTTTACCCAGTGTCCTCTGTCTTTCAGGTCCAGTGAGCAGCTGAGCATGATGCGTAAGCTCTACTTCTTCCTGCTCTTCATGGTGCTTATCCTCCCCTCGCTAGGACTCACCAGGTACTTTGTACTTCACTTATCATCAGTTTACATTAGCAACTGTTCCAAGCACCCATGTTGATTTCCTATTTGCATTAATAATTCCAAATTTAGCAGTTAGTGTAGGTTAAACACAGTTACAAACAGGGAGCTTACACACAAGGCGTGAGTGAGGAGGCTTTAGAGTTGAATCGCAGATGACACGTTGATACAGTATGTGCTAAAATGCTACAGTGAATATCAGTTGTCTGTCTAATTTTCATGGAGTTGGATTGAGGAGGAACGTTTTACAATTTTTTCTCCCCTCTTCAGTCTTGCAGTGTTTTTCCGCTGGCTGTTCGATAATGAGTTTCTCTCAGGCGGGAAACTGAGGTTTGAGTAAGTAATCCCTCTCTTCTGTTTTTCTAAAAGCTTTTTAAAATGTGTGGGGGGAAAAAAATCTTCTTGCATGTGGCCTGTTGGTTTTCATCATTTGCAGATGTAATTTTATTTTTTGAAATGTTATCCTTTTCTTTAAAAGGTTCTACTTTAATCTGTGTGTTTTCTTTTCCTTCCTCACACGAGGTGTGTGTTCTTACCTGACCAAGGGGCATTTTTTGTCAACTACGTGATCGCAGCGGCCCTGGTGGGCTCCGGGATGGAGTTGCTGCGGTTGCCAGGGTTACTGCTGTACATCATTCGTTTGGCATGTGCACGTTCTGCTGCAGAAAGGAAATATGTCAAACAGGTTCGTAATGGCATTGTCCAAAAAAGGAAATGCTACACCAGAGCCCAGGATCATGCTGCCTTTGTGAAAATGAAAAAAAATGACATTGTATGTTTTGAACATAATTGATTGTACTTCTTAACTGTAACTTAATTATAATATAAATGGCTACCATATATTCAGAATATGCTTTGCTATGTAGGGGAAATCTTTGGTCAGGTGTTACATAAATAATTATTATAATAATTATTATTATTATTTTAACTAGACAATGTTTTCTTTTCCTGAAAACTCAAGTCAATGAAAAGATGAACAACAGTGATGAAATGTAGTTTCAACACTGTTAACTGTCATTTAAACATTTCTAAGTTACTCGAACTCTGCTTACAGAACCAGGCCTACGAATTTGAGTACGGAGCCATGTATGGCTGGACCCTCTGTGTGTTCACTGTCATTATGGCTTACAGCATCACTTGTCCCGTCATCATGCCTTTCGGTGAGTAGTTAGCGGGTCTGTACACAAACACGCTCTCCAACACACTCAAAACATTCCCTCGTGTGGATTGATCAGACTTTGCCAGAGACCTCAATGTCCTTTTGACACGTCTATGCATAAGACCATAAGTCTAGTCACTGTGTTGTGTGTGTGTGTTTGTGTGTGTCTTACTCTATCAGGTCTCCTGTACATGCTGCTGAAGCACCTGGTGGACAAACACAACCTGCACTTTGCCTACCTGCCCACCCGCCTCGACCGTCAGGTCCACCTGGAAGCTGTCAATCAAGCTCTGGCTGCACCCATCATCTGCCTAATATGGCTCTATTTTTTTTCCGTCCTCAGAACAGGTAAGAAACCAGCGTTGGCTTAACTTGAAAAAAAAAGTTAAGGTCAGCATAGTCACTATAATTAAAGTATGTGTGGATATTCTGTGGCATGCTGCGACATGATGAAAAAAAATCTTCACCTCACTCTTTGTGGCATGTGCCTGTGTCGTGTTTCAGGTTTCTGGGCCCCCACATCTCTTTTCACCCTGGTGGTCCTGTGCATCACTGTCTTCATCTGCCTCAGCTACACCTGCTTCGGGCATTTCAAATACCTCAGCCCACACAACTATGCAGTGAGCATTTCCTCGTACCTGCATATGTCAGACACATCTTTTTGCCATCCCTCAGACCGAGCGAGCCCCCGTGATGTTTGTGTTGTATTGCAGGTAAAAGAGGAGGACGAGGATCCTGCAGAGGAAATGGAAGAAGACGCAGAGGTACTTAACTTGCTCTATTACATATTCCACGGCATGAATATAACTCAGACATACTTAAATTTGCAGTATATTAATTCATACTTGTATTCATTATGAAAGCAATAATTATTTACCTTAGTCATAGAAATAACTACAGTACAACAAATAAGGTAATTGTACAATTGAGGTACAAGGTTTTTTATCTTCATTCCAAACATGTACACGAAAGAACGGAATTGTCAAGACTGAGGTCTCAGTGCGCAGCAAAAATAAAAACCAATAAAATAAATAATTAATATCTTAGATAGAGAAATAAATATCTAAAATAAAGAATCAACAGAACAGAATTCCTTAAAGTCTTCTTAAAGACATTTGAAGAGATTTCACCTTTCTTCAGCTCCACATCTCTGTCCTTTTTGTTGTATAACTACAGGTCTACCTTCCCAGAGTGCTTAATCCCAAATCACGTGCCAGCACCACACAGGGGTCCAAACCTGATCAGTTTTATGGCGCGACAGATGGCAGTCTGGCCGGCAGCTTCAGTCCAGTGGAGGGAAGCATGTCAGACAGCTGAATCCAGAGTATTTCAACGCCTCAGAGTCAGAATTCCTTTTTTTAACGCCTGAGTGTAAATCTGCTTCTTTAACAATGATTTCAGTACTGAAGTGAAGAGTTTGAATTCACTTCAACCTGAAACCACCCGGCTCATTGAGAAAATCTCCCGATGGTTCAAGAGGAGAAAGAGCTCTGAAGTCTAAAGACCTGCACTATGCCGCCCCACACTAGTCCAACTTCTTTACTTTCTGTTTATAAAAATGAGTTAAAAGTATCAGGGTGGACAGTTTGTCGAATTTGACTTACCATGACTAGCATTTCGCACACCTCCATGTGAAACCGGCCAAGCCGTCTCTCTTAATCATGTTTGTCAGAAAATTACTTGTTGTATGTTTCTGTCTAACACCTCTCTCTTTCATAAGTCACCAAGGAACGTTTAACCAAAACGTGCCATTTCACACAATCAGTAATGTTTATTGAAAGAATATTGAAATTCATTTATTGCACATTAGTAAGAAGTGAACTATGAACTCAACTAGATATTCAAGCCTCCACCAATCATGCCAAAGAGGTGGACAATCCGAGCCTTCAGTTTTTCTCCAGACTTCTCCAGTCCTTTTTGACCCAAGAGGACATAGCCTGCCAAGGGAATTATTTATTGTCTAATGTTAATTTTGCACTTTTTGTATCAAGGGAGGTCTGTATGTGTGTCTAGTGACACTAGCTAAATATTTTGACTTCTGCAATAAGTTAACAGAACAAATGTTTGTATCAGTATTGCTAGTTTTGCAACCAAAAACTGTTAATTGTGTAAGCTATACATGGCTATGGTTAGAGGGGTTATCTGTGTTGTTGGTCAAGGTACGAAAATGAAATTATGCTGTATCAATATGAAGAAATTATTTTTCTTCATTTCAGGTCAACTTTTATTTGTATTTAAATAACTTTGAAATCATGTTTTTTCAGCTTTTTTAAAATTTGCAATTTAACAAAGAATTAAACCCTTCAAGCAAAGCTTAGTGTTGGATTGTTTCTTTATTATTGTTTAAAAAAAACAACAACTTCTGTAATGTTTATAAAATGCAATCAAGAGGAACAAGTGTAGTGTTCTACGTGCCTCTTGTCATTTGGGGGCGCTGTTGAGCTGCGCTGCGGTGTCTTAACTCTTGAACTATTCATAGAGCAGTGGAGGAAGACAAATGCAAAGTGTTGCATTGAGGATTTCTAACCTATTCTGGCATTGGTATGAGACGTTTTAGAGGGCGACAGTTCTAGTCGCTCCACCTCCTCACCTGATCTTTCACTATTGTCTCCCGTTCGGTTCCCCTTTGCTTCCTCTTTTCTGCCTGCCCTTTTCCCCTTTCTCACCACGGTACCTGCCTCAGCTGAGAAAGACCTCTGTTGTCATTTAAGAGGGTTTTCTGGCTTAAATATGGTTAATGAAGTGCTAAGCTAACAACATATCTAGGTGAAAAGAAGGGTTTTTGGCTACTGGGTGAGATTAAGGGCTCTCAAACAGAGCCTGACAATGGTTCTTGAACTGAACAAAAAATCAGGACGAGCAGCTGCTGGAGTGGTTTTTAATAGCTTAACAGTAAATGGGCACTTCCTGGCTCAAGCATCTGACACACTTCTCTTAGGTTTCATTATTTACCATATGAATGTGCACACTACACATTAACAGTCTCTGCTAAGCAATTGCTTTCACTTTTTTTTTGCATTATACACATTTTGTGTCATCTTAGTGCACTAAAAAAAAGTTACTGACTGTACTTTACCCCGACTGTACATAACTTGTTTACTCTTTCTCAAGTATAATTTCATTGTGTGTGTGTGTGTGTGTGTGTGTGTGTGTGTGTGTGTGTGTGTGTGTGTGTGTGTGTGTGTGTGTGTGTGTGTGTGTGTGTGTGTGTGTGTGTGTGTGTGTGTGTGTGTGTGTGTGTGTGTGTGTGTGTGTGTGTGTGTGTGTGTGTGTGTGAGAGAGAGAGAGAGAGAGATTTGATTTTGATTTTTAAAACACAATGTTTATTAAGATTCACCAGAGAACATCACGGTCCTCTACAAATGAAATGAGAGAGAGAGAGAGAGAGAGAGAGAGAGAGAGAGATTAGGCAATACAGACATTATTTTCAGTGTTAGCCAATCTCCAATAGGCTGGAAGTGACAGTAAAACTCACAGCATAGCCCCATTCCTTGATGAAAAATCACAAAAACATACACTGCATGACTCCCATGCAAAGAGAATTCAAGACAGATTTGAAAAGAAAAGGCTGTACCTCGACAAAGTCACATGAGAAAGCTGTGCAGGGTCAGGATGTGGGGGCACTAATAACTTGCAGATATTCTCATGTGGCTCTGAGGATGAGCTGGGAAAGAGATGAGCGTTTTGATATTAGATACCTGATATACAGTCCGTTGGTTGAGTCCATTTAATATGCGTTTAATACATGCTCTCTGCTGGAGACTCGCCGTCTGCTCGCTCAGCGGAGATGGCGTAATGTGGATGTTAAGGCTGCTGGAGCCTGGGAAGTAGCTCGGTCCCAACATCAGCAGCCAGCACCACGGCACACAACTTTGCAAAACCAGCCGTCAAACATTTGACCTGATGGAAAACACCAAAAATCCACTGGCTCAGTTTCAACACACATGGTCCTTGACCTCTGGTAATGGCTGTGTGAAAGTCTGATCTCAAGTTTGATTTAATTGCATGCAAACTGCCTTGTGCAAACAGCTTGATCACGTGTTCACATTGCCAATGTTTGGTTTTGCACAAGGTGCAGTGCGCCACCTTGACACAAACGACTTCTCATTCTTCTTGCAAAATCCTTCAGATCTCCCTCAGATATTTGGTAATGCTTTATTTTTACTGATCTGCAATTTTCTTAATAATCTCCCATCAAATCATCATCAAGCTGTTTGTTTTAATTGGAATCAAATGGAAATGTCACTGTGAGTAAATGTCTAGGCCATAATAAGGATATGAAAGGACAGAGACCAAGCTTTGCCGTTCGTTTCTTTAAAGTAATGAACCAAGTCAAAATGCGTTTTTGCCGAGAGTTGGATGAGATTACAGACTTTAGCTTTAGCCTAGCACACAACCTGCTGTAAAGTCAAAACCTGATGTTATTATTTCTTTTATACATATTGAACAAGCTAGACGTAGCATGTGAATTAGTTAGCTTTAGGGATGCCTGTATGGCTGATCTTGTTGTCTACTGTAGAGACAACTCTGGGCTAGCTCTGTTTCCCCCTTATACTTTGTGCTAAGCTAAGCTAATAGAGCTAGCTGTAGCTAAATGCGACTGGCATCAATCTTGTTCTCTAACTCCGACCGAAAGCAATTAAGAGTATTTGTTGAGTATATTGTGTGCATATATAAATATATAGAGAGAGATAGCTTGTATTGAGTACATTGTACAGTTAAAAAAATAAAGTGTCAGTGCTCTCTGGTGGATAAATTATGTAATGAGACACTGTAAAATTCATCTCCAATATATCTTTTGTATTTTTATACTGGAATTCCTTGTTGGACGACAAATTAGCTACCAGTATATCTGCAATAAGCTTATATTGCCCAACATTATAGCCTAGCCAATTTATCGGTCTAATTCTAATTTAAACTAAATCGGGAGAAAATGTTTATACTACATGGATTTCGAAGATACAGACAAATAATGAATGAGAATAAAAGAATACATTTTGAATTTTGATGAGAACGGATAAAGCCTATTGATTATGATAATAACATTTTTGGAGCACTTTGTTGGCACCCAGGCCAAATGAAACAGCAGTGATTTAGTCTGTAAGGTATTACTAGTTTACCCAACACGCCCTTCTTTGGATCAAAATATTTATCCAGTCTTAATCCAAAACCTCCGTGACTGTGTTTTTTGTTTAGGTGTGCAGCCCACTGAACCCAGTGCCCTCAATGCATTCTTGGTATTGTTATGGTCTGTGCTATTGTACAGCACAGACACTATTATTTAGTCACTTCACTCCCACTCTTTCAGTATTCACTTAATGCTGCACTCCCAGGCCACTGGACTTCAGAAAGAGCCGCTGTGTTTGTGTATATGTGCTTTTATGTGTACATATCAAATAGGAATTAAACCCATTTAGAGTTCTGAGGTTTTGGGGTCAGGTTTCCTTCATGTCACCACCAAGATCGATGGATATGACCTCTGACTGCCCCAATTTGTATATAAACATGGCACTGGCCAATCACTGCATCGCGTGGGATCGTGCCAACCAATGAGAGCGTCTGGCAGCATCATGCTCTGTGGCACTCCCATCTTTTGTCCGTCAGGATTAGTGCCGTGGCAACGCTGGTCGCCTGGGAGGTGAGTTTCCCAGAGCAGCAGGACAAGGACAGAAACAGGCCGCTTCATTCCGAGTATTACTTCCTTCCCGGCCAATTGGGAAACACAAATGAAGTGCTGTGTGTGTGTGTGTGTGTGTGTGTGTGTGTGTGTGTGTGTGTGTGTGTGTGTGTGTGTGTGTGTGTGTGTGTGTGTGTGTGTGTGTGTGTGTGTGTGTGTGTGTGTGTGTGTGTGTGTGTGTGTGTGTGTGTGTGTGTGTGTGTGTGTGTGTGTGTGTGTGTGTGTGTGTGTGTGGCTTGCAACTCCAAAACTTCCACCTAGACTGCCAACTCTAATGAGGTGCCATCCAGAGCAACAAGCTCAAAGTGTGTTTGTCTGCGCGAGTGAGTGGAAGGGTTGGTGAGGGGCTGTTCCTGTGCATTCTCTTCTGTGTGGGGTACTTTGTGGTGAAGTCACCCCACTCTCCCTCCCTTTTCTGTTGGTGGACTACATTAGCCAGGAGGGCAGCGGGCCAGGCAGCTGAAATCACCGCTGCTGATCAAGCATGTGACTCCAGACCGAGCCCCTTTGTTTTTGACAATTACAGCCAACCCACAGAGCCTTGCATCTGCAGTGTGGCATGGTAATAGGCGAGCATGGGAATGAATGGACATTAGGAATTATTAAAACCCGCTTGTATTTTTTCAGATTGCTATTGTTAAGAGAAATTTCCAATGGGTTATAACCTTTCCATTGGCAGTAGCTGTCGTGGTCGTTGTCAGTGGTGGGGTCCACCATTCTACCACTGACTTTAAATTGCTTTCACACACAGAAGGAATTCACAGGAATAGATGCATGCCTGAAATTCACATTTCCTACATGCTGCTGTCTCACGGATCACAGCTAAAAGCAGCAGCGGCAGGAAACGTAAAGTTAGCATTAGCAGTGACCCACAGTGTTGATACAGCTGCAACAGTAATCATAATTATATTAATTTGATCAAATTGATGGTTAATACAAAAATGCCTCAATTCATATGAATGTTCATGTGAAAAATGTCTTTGGAACATGAGGCTAAAAATCAGAGGTCAAGTCGTTCAGACAGAGGCGTTCCCTGGAAAGACTATGGATTACAAAACTACCAATTGCAATATTAAGCGATATTCAACACAGAAATCACACAGAACATACAGACACATAGAGTATCTAATTATTCCCCCTCTCCCATGCTAGGTCATGTCAGCTATTTCCAAATCACCTCTGGGGCCGAAGCTCTAAAACACACACACACACACACACACACACACACACACATACAGTTGGAGCCTCATTTTCAAGCCCTAAATTGGATGCATGATATTGCCATAAGCCCCAAGGAAGACAGCCTGCCGTGTGAATTTATGTCATAGGTTAGTATGAATTATGGCCAAGGGGGGACATAATACATTTACTTCCACAATAATTCACTGCTAATTACAGGTTAACAACGCTCCCATGCAATTTCTATTCTCAAACATGCACACACACACACACACACACACACAGGAAGTGCATCCTGTGATTATTTCCAAGCACTATTTCCTCCTATTCCCGTGTGGCCTGCAGTCATATTACAGACCCGAACGTTTCATAGACCAAATGCACAGGTACGCTCCCTCATATTGATGATGGTTAAATTCCATTTACGTGATCGAGTGGGGAGGTATGCATCCTCAGTGGCATGGCTGAATTGGACACGGATCATTTACTGTATTGTCACCCCTGTGCTTTCCCTTGCTGAGTCATTAAAACTTCTCGTACTTTCTGAGGTGACGTGTGGTTGCTTGGCAGAACTATCGCTAAAGAGAAATTAATTTTGAAATTGTACGCAGTTTATGTTGCCATTTACGTGACGGATGACATCAATAAGTGCCCCTTAATTATGGCACAAGGCTGATCCACAATGACTTTCTTTATTGTGTGTCTTTCTACTGTAAGCAACGAGGCTGAGACAGAAGAGAGAATCGTGGCAAACAAAAGACATGTTGACATGTCGATGATTCAGTCCCTCTCTGAGGGAGTCCACTCGCTTCGAGGGGCCCCGTCCATGACGTCAGAGCAGACGCCCTCGTGATCCGGTTTGGTTCATATTGTGGCGTTGAGACACATTCACCCCGAATGACATGTTTACGTGTTTGTTTGTTTGTTTTTCTGCGATATGTGATGGCAGCGCGACACGAATAAAACACTTGAATTTTTTTTTTTTTTAAAACAACGTAATTTTTTTACCACGACAACCACACCAACAAGGACTGTCGTCATTAGCCACCACCGTAGTGACGTTCGGGCCGAGGAGGGTCCGGCTGCGGCTGTGGAGCTCCTCCAGACCGGAAGCAAGTGACCTCTCCGCTCCACAATAAGGAAGCAGCTGGGTGTTGCTGCGCGGGGTTACTATGACAACCACGCCGACAAGGTTTGTTGTCATTAGCAACCACTGTCGTCGCGTTCGGACCGTCGGACCGGAAAGCCCTTTTCGTGTTAGCTGTTATGTTTGCTAGCACTTGTTGAGACGCGTTATTATCCAGCAGCCGTTTTTTGCAAGTGCGTCCCGCCACAGGCTGCTAAATACTGATCCACCTGACCTCTCCTGAATTTCGGAGTTGGTCTTCCATTTATTTATTGTAGAATTTGTGTCCGGTGTTGGAATGTTCATCTCCAGCGTTTATTGACAAGTCCATTTCCTCTTCGATTGGCTGCTTTGATCTCACACGGCGACGTCCGACACGACAGGAGACGACACGACACCTCGGCAATAACCTTCACGACATTGACCCACATTTCCTCAGTTAAAACACAGAGAATCTCAGACTGAATGGTGTTTCATTGTCACGAGATGTAACTTCCCCAGCCCCCACCTTCGATATCTGAGGAATTTCCTAGGCTACAAAAGCGTTAATTAGGAGAAACAATGGACTCCAACTTGTTGGGCTATTCCCTGGAACTCGTGGCCGGAAGCGGGTGCACCCTGAACGTGGAGAAAAGAACGGCGCTGGAGACCTCCCTGGTGATTCTGAAGAAAAACTACAAATTCCAGCGAGTCTTGTTCTGGGGCAAAATATTGGGATTGAAGGAGGATTACTTCGTCGCCCAGGGGCGAGGAGAGGACGAGATGGAGGACAAGAAGAACCTGTACAGGTAAAGGACGGCGTCAGCTGTGATTCTCTCTGCCCCTTGACTGTAGACGAAATACCTGACTGACTGTGTGTCTTCGTGGCTGGTCCCCTCCAGCTTCAACTGCATCGACTGGTTCCTGCTGCCCCCCGCCACAGACGCCTTGATCGACCTGGTGTCCAGGGTCACCAAGGGTCGCTTCATAGGGGACCCCTCCCATGTGTACGAGCAGCTTGAGATCCACAGGCAAGGGGAGGGAGAGGGGGCTGTGGAGGAGGAGGTTGTGGTAAGTATGATCAATACTGCGTGTATTAAAGTGAACATGAAGGGCTGTCGGATTAGATTCAAGACCAAGAGTCACAGACACACGTGTCATTTGAGTGTACAGTACTGCAAGACTAGACAAAGTGTTTAATTCCCCTGGAGGTATAGTTTACAAAAAATAAACTCCTTTTAGCACAGCATTATGAACTACAAAAATTAATGTAGGACAAAAATTACACATACAATAGGAAATGGCAGGAAATTGCAATTACTTTTGCATTGAAACTCTTTTCGGCGTAGTGTTTCATGCTGGCGTTCAAGTGCTTTTGTTTTCCCTGGAAGAGTTTGTTAGTGCAAAAGAAAAATCCATGGGGTATTCCAGTGATTCATTTTTGTACGGTCATGAAATTCCAGCTATGTGATGGGTGACTGTTCTTGGTTTTAGACCACAGTGAACGAGGAGAACAGGCTGGCAGTGACCGTTCATCTGATCGATGAGGACGTGTCTGTGGTACCGCGTGGCGCATTCATCAAGAATCGACGCGGCCTTGTCCAGATGAACCGCAGCTTTGGCGGTAAATACATTATTGTCGTTTCACACGACTCGTGGGCCAGTGGTGCACGTAAAACGACTCTGTGGAGTTTCATTAAGCCTTGTTGAAATGTGAAAATGTCAAACAACATTTTAGGAAATGTTTTATAATGCTTTTACAAATCTGTTCGCGAGTTCAGTTCCATGTGTAAAACGCATTTCCTACGTGCTTTGTTCAGGTCTGTCTCACTCTGAAGTAGCGAAGCTTGACAGTTTCCTTCACTTCAGCAAACCAAAGAATCTGAAGAAGAAAAGCATCCTGGAGATGGGTGAATTGAACCCAGCCCTCGACTTCCTGGACGTACTGAGTGATGACATTCCTAAAGGTGAAGACACAGTGCTTGATCTGCCCTACACTAAAACATGTAGCCTGTTCTTTCATTTACATATAACTAGAATGATATCTCATTTTACAGGACTTGATGCAAGTATGTCAGTACCTGAACACCCATCTCAGCCACCCCCATTTTTCATTTAATGATCAGTGAGCTATTATCAAACCAGTCAAGAAAATGGCCATCATCTAATCTGGAGCGAATCTCACACAGCTATGATGAGGATATTGTCATGTGTTGTGTTGTGAGGCCATTACGATGCAAGTGATTCAACCTGACTTTCGCGCCATATTACAAATGACATGTTATTGGAACAGGAATCATTGTGATGATTCAACTGACTGGAAAGTGATGCGGGGGTTTCTTCGCAACAACTAAATCATTTTTAACTGGAAAGTGAGATTGAGCAAGGCTCCAATGACAGAGTCCACCAGTCAGATGGGAAAGACTTTCTGGGAATATGTGGTAAATGGTTTGGCTTTTCCTTTTCACGTGAAGCTAGTGGTTTGACCATCAAATATACTGTTTACTGTTTGATAAGAAATGGGTTGGCTCTTAATCCTGTAAGGGCCCACGTAGTTTGAAAGAAGAGGACCACCAGAAAAACACGGGAATGCACACATCTGTAGATCCAACTTAAACAATTCTATTAAAAAAAAAAAAACTTTTACGACTGCCAGTTACTATCAGGAGCACAAGAGTGTTGTCGATTTTTCCACATTTCTCTGGGCCTGTAAATCTTTAGAGCATTATGACAAGGATCTTGGGAGAGATTTTCTTTCTTGAGAACGGCAATCCCCCCCCCCCCAGGCAACACTGTACGGTCTCTAATAATTTTTGTGTTTAATTGTCAAATATGTCGGTGTGGCTATGAAGTTAGAATAATGAAATGATGATGGTCTATGGAGTCTATCAGGTTTGTTCAAATGCAGGTGGAAAACTCAAGACATTTGAGACATTGAACAGTGTTCCATATTACGGGAAAAAAAATCCTAACCCAGGAGGCAAACGCTAAACAAACATCAATACTGTAAAAAAAAAAAAAAATCATGTGGATTTACTTGTTTTGATGTGACTAACAAGTTTGTGAAGTTGGTTAATTTAGCTAGATGTGATGCAGATACAGTGGGCTCCTGCATGTACAAGCGTATGCGTGTGGAAGGAAACAAAACAAAATACTTCGCATCCAAGAACAAACGTTCAACAGATGTTTTTTAAGAGCACTTCAACATGTGCATATATGTTTGTCTACTTCCAGTTGATATTGATGTCAACATTGTCATCACTGCAGCTCAGACACTATACAGCTGTTTCAATGCCACACTCACTGCAGCCGTCTTAATAGCAGTTTGCATACGTTCGCTGAAAAGGAGAAAGTTATTTTTTTTGATGGGACTCTGGGGAAAATGCAGCCTGACCCATCTCCACCAAAAGACAGATGCTTTCCTCTGAGACGCCCAAGCTTTGCTTCCCCTTTTTCCACAACCGGTGTCCAGCCCCTGATTTACAGCCTTCGGTTTCCCCTCCTGCAGCAGTACAGTAATAAGCTGCCGTTACATACATACATACACACTTTTGAATCTTTTACACCATTAGTTGAACCATTCTTTGCCAGAAAAGATTATAGGGCAAAAATAGGGAAATAATTGGCTTATTTCTGAGAAATATTTACCTTTTGTGTAATGGCCGTCCTTGTATGTTTACACAGTAGATGATCTAGTTTTAATGGGTTAATGGATTTATTGGAAATACTCCTTGGCTGCCCCTGGCACATGAATAATTGAATTGTCTGGGAATGATTTCCAAAGATTATTGCAGTCATCTACTTTGCAGTCAGAGGACATGACGTGGCAGCCTCTTGCACATAACCTCAACTGTTTACAAGTGTTCTGCCTGTGTGTGCAGGATCATGGAGTCTCCAGTTCGAATGTGGCAGCAAAGTGTGTGTGCTGCGCAGCCTGTTGTGGCTTGGCCTGACCTTCTACCATGTGCCAATGACGCCACTGCACGGATACGTCTACATCGGCGATGGGAACAAGAATTTGGACCTCCCCTTCATGCTATGAGGATACATACAAGACTTATTTAAAATGTCTCATGTTTCTGTGCTTCTCCCCCCCCCAAATTCTATGAAACATATTGCAGGACTTTTAATCTTCTCTTAAAACAAATAAATGGAAGGGGCACAGTCATGCAGTCTGTCTGCAAGCTTTTTCTTCTTTTTAGTTCTCATGCATAAAGGGTATTCCTATACAGTAAACAAATGTTGAGGCAGAATAAACAGATATTTTATTTGGACATCTGCATTGCCTTGAGTTTACACAGTCAACATGCCACCTACTTTGAAAGTGTAACACTGACCCAGTTGTTGTTGTTCGCATGAAGCTGTCGGTGAATTCACTTCAAGGGCTTTTTGCAAAACCCACAGAGACAAAATAGATGACTCTGGGTGTGTCCGACCACGATTCACTAAAAGAATGACGCAGCTTAATAAACAAAAGTCACAATAGCAGATGGACGAAGCTTTAGGCCTATTCAGGGCAGTTTAACAAAAGTCAGTAGATTTCAGATCTGGTGGAGAGACATGGAAATCCAATGCATCCCTGCACTTCTGACAGTTAATGTTCTGATTCGTGATTCTCTCCTTCAGTGTTTCATGTTAAGAGGCTTGAAACCGTAACGCACGTTGTCCTTGAGTGCTGGGTGGCCAACGGGCATGCGCTTCTTACACCACTTCAGTCCACTTTTATAGATGGGTTTCACTGAATCGACGGACCAGCGGGTCAAATATCTGCACAAAAAAATTGAGATATAACATAATTATTGACAGTTTTACCCGCACTGGTCATACATGATGAGTATTAGTAGATGAGGGAGAAAAACAAACACAGATGCTTGTGTCACCTGTTAAGTTGTTGCTTGGGCCTCTTTGGAACATGGCCCTCTGGAAGTTTGGGTTTGTGGTCAGGGAGGAGACCTTGAACACAAGAAAATCAGACAATTTAAACTACTCCTCAGCGAGTATGGTGGGAAAAAAGGTACAAGGTAAAGATACAGTTCAGTTGGATTCTATTAAAAAATAAGAATCACACTTTCCACCCTCATTATCCCTGTCACCAAACTTCCCAGCAGGTGATGGTGTTAAAAATCACATTGAACCAGCATTCTGACCAATATAAAATTATGAATTGAATAAACAGCTTAGAGGTAATTTACAAGCAAACAGTAAGGATGCAATCTTAATATACTGGGATATAATATGTTAGGGCATAGGCTTAACCGTAACTATATCCTGATTGAATGTCTTGGCCCAGTTTCCACTAATTCATGTCAAAATCAATACCTCCATATGATTATTCATCTCTACCACTAAACTGTGATAAGAAATTGCTTCAAGCCCAGAATGATACATCAACATACTCAAGAATTGAGGATATTGATCAATCGATAGATAAGATAGATGGATGTATTTTATTGATCCCAAACTGGGAAATTCTGGTGTTGCAGCAGTGAGTTATCAGGCACACAACACACCTTACTAAAATAAAAAACAAAAACAAATACAAGTGTAAAAACAGTTGGGCAAGGGGAAGGCAGTAACACACCTGCTCTGTGAGCCATCTTCACGCAGACAGTAATCTTGTGATGTTCCTCTGAGCAGAGACCAGTGATTCTCCTGGGCAACATCCCTCCATCGGACCTGATGAACTGACTGAGCAATAGGACGTCCTGGGAAATGAAAAAATTTAAACAGCTGGTTACACACAAAAATATCTCCTATCCTTTCATCATCGCATGCCTGTGAATGCATTTACCGTGTAGTTGTATTTGTGCTGTAGGTCCCATCTGTAAATAGGACACTTGGCTGTGGGGTTTGGAGGTTGTGGTCCCGCAGGAACGTCCACGATATGTCCCTCAACCTGACAGAAGAAGAGCATTACCACAGTTAGTCTAATATGAAGCAACGGTAGCCTCTTTGTCGGGCCCATCTTTTTGAGTCAGAGTTGTGTGACTCATTGCTAATATTTGAAAAATTGTGTGCTTTGTCGGGCCCCTTTTTTTGAGTCAGAGTTGTGTGACTCATTGCTAATATTTGAAAAATTGTGTGCTTTGTCGGGCCCATCTTTTTGAGTCAGAGTTGTGTGACTCATTGCTAATATTTGAAAAATTGTGTGCAGTGACAGGAAGCTTTTAGTTTTTCAACCCTAAGTCCCTCAATTATATTATATAAGTGGTTATTATAGAAGTCAGGTCAAAGAGCCTCTCCTTAGGAAAACTGTAGATCTAATATATGCTTCAAAAGAATTATTACATTGTTTTTGATATTTAAATCAACATCAAAACATATTCACATATATATTCAACAAAATACCACAGCATATAGATCACATGCACAGTTTCCTATGCTCTTACTTACCGTTGTTGTTTTACCCTCTTGCGTCTCTACCACTGAAAAAAAGGATACAAGGTGTAACATTAGACATTGATCATGAACAAAAAATAAAGCACTTACTATTTTTCTACACATATTTATTAAGGTGCCAAGTGACACAACCATTTATTCGTTTGACTGCAAGTAAATATAATTTAACGTCAGTCTCCAACCCCACCTAAATCAAAAGTGGCAATAAATATGTTTACATATAGTCAATCTGGACTGGTGAGGATACAATTACTACAATTTGTTGATATTTTTTAAAAACCCCGTGTATATATATTTATATTTAGAGTGAAATGCATTAGCCAACCACTTTCAAGGACGTTTATTATTTCAAGAGGAGTTCAAAACACACTGAATGACAAGATGTGAGGTCTACAGGAATGCGTCCCTGAACGCATCACTTCGGTTATTTTGCATTATTTATGTTTGACTTTTAGTTTTTCATTCGTGACCTGTTTGTATACAGTCTATGTTTGTGCCACTGCGGAGACGAGGCAGCGGGTGTTGAAATAACTGCGTCTGCGAGATGCCTGATGTCGCTGCCTTTACGGTAACACACACACACACACACACA
Organism: Scophthalmus maximus; assembly: GCF_022379125.1. NCBI lineage: Eukaryota > Metazoa > Chordata > Actinopteri > Pleuronectiformes > Scophthalmidae > Scophthalmus > Scophthalmus maximus. The sequence continues at coordinate 9,559,436 of NC_061532.1, forward strand.
CACTGACAACGGCTAAATCACGTATCGTCTTGCATGAAAACTCTCACCTTGGCGGATCCCTCTGCTCTGGACGGTGGACGCGGACAGTTGGGGAGAACTTGTCGTTCGGAGGAAGCCCGCGTTGGTTCCTAATCTGAAGCCAGCGGCTGAGGTCCACACAGACCGCAACACACCGCGCAGCGCCATGTTGAATCCCTGACCTTCTCGCCTGCTTCGCTTCCGGTCTGCGAAGTCTCGCGAGAATGACAACCGCGCCACCGCCGGAGCTCATTTCACTAACAAATGTGTTGAGGAATGAAAAACCTTCACAAAGTCAGCAGAAACGTAAGTACACGAAATCAATTTGAATTGCAGTCTATGTCCGTTTACCATGTGTGGTGTTTGATCAACTGTACTTGTAATTAGTCTTCAATTAACCACACAAAGCACAATATCAAACAAATTCAAACAACAAAGTGTGGCAAGACATGGTGAAAAGTTATGATAACGCTTGAAGAGCCCAGAAAGCATTAATAACACTTTTCCATGTACTTATTCTGCAAATAACATGTCAGTGCAGATGAAAACTAAATGCAGCTGTCTAAACAAGTGCAGGATGCATCTTTGGATCCCAGGGATTACTAATAGAGGTTTTTTTTCTCATCTTTGTGTTGTCCTTGTTTAGGTGCTGAGAGAGTTCATAACAAAGACGGGATCACTGTTCATGCCGCCATTCATACCAGGCTCATCAGATGAAAACATGAGGGGCACTGCGAGGAGCAGCGCAGGAACATGCCAAACTTTTGTTGCAGCTAGCGGAAGATACAGGTAGATTCTTCATGCTCAGATAAAGAGGCTCAAAGAAGATGCAGAGTTTGATGTTTGATAGTGTTATCGTGAGAACACTGTGCCATTGTCCGGCTGTCGTGTTTTTGTTGTTGCTGTTTTTTACCTCATGACTTTGTCTGTTTGAATATACCTGCACACAGTAGTCCTTCCATAGATGCAGGAAAATACATTTAAAGGAATGTCTTGTGGAAATTAGAGCACCAAGATAAACTGAAGCAGAGCCACAATGAAACTTTGCCTTTTTTGTAGGATCTCCTACGATTGCACACATTTATGGTGGATATGAAACTTAGCTTTGAGCTATCTATTCTCATTTATGGATTACTACTATGAGAACTATTACCAATCCTTACAGGATTAAACCCTGTGGAGGTTTTGCCCTATTTTGACGGTATTGTGTCCAGGCAAAAGGATTCATATACGTTCAACTTGAGCAATGTGATACACATTCCTGCCCAAAAAGCAGCAAACAGGTAAACAATGAAGTTTTCAAAATATTCAAAAATCAGCTTTTGTGTTGAAGCAATTTCATTCTATGCATTTGTGGACCTCAAGGATAAACACTACCTCAGCGCGACTCTGACTATACTAAACTAAAACTTTTTTTGGGGGGGCCTAGAAAACTGGACAGGGGCAACTCTAACTGTTGCTTCAGGATGTTTGATTGTGAATGGAGGCATGTCAGGATGTTCACAATCATGGTTCCTTGGGTTCATTGCCGAAAATGTGAACAATTTCTCCGATGCTGTCTTAACTGTGGAACCTAAAAGAGCTGCGCACTGAGATGCAAATGGACTTCTTCTGTGACTGGTTTGTCTACAGAGCTGAGAGGAGATAGAGATTACCGTCGCCCTGCCTCCACAAAGCAGACATTGTCTCAGTGATTAGGTTCCTTCGTCAAGGACACTTAGGCTGCCGCATTCTTTGAGAGAAGCCCCCAAAAAATGGCATTTAAAGTGTCTGGCCACCTCCTCACGGGCTTTGATATTCAAATGAAACATGGCCCTGTTCAAACAGACGCCTCAGCTGAGGAAGGCAGGGGGAGAGTAAATCAGATAGGATTTCCCGGAGATGAAAAGAGCTTGTCTGACATTTTCGCAGCGAGCACTGAGGGACACTGAGGCAATGTTGGTTTGATGTCATGGTGGGAAGTTATTGCTGTGTGGAAAAGGTTAGCGTTTTCACCCCTGCCTCCCTGGATAAACTGCTAAAACGCAGCATGGAACAAGCAGATGAGCCAAGGCCAGAGAGAAGATGAGTGGGCACAGGCTCATAGCACGAAAACAAATCCAACCCACCCTGCTGCATTCCTCTTTTATTGTCACACTGGTCAGTTTGTTTGGCCTTTAATGTTTTGGTGTAGACTGAAGGGCCCCTGTTGATAGCTGCTGCAGAAGAACAAAAAGACCTGCAAGAGGGTCATAACAGCAAAACCTTTGTTGAATTTAGATTGGTACCGTTAATCAAAACCACGAACTACACAACTGTTGTGGCGTAATACCTCTTCCTGCTGTATGTTTCCTTAGATGAAGATTTCTCCTGGTGAGAACCAAAGGTTTTGTGACAGAATCTCTCATTCCCATGCAGGTGGAATGTGTGGATTTGCTGCCAGTAAATTGATGGGCACAGTCTGGTATGCAATTAAGGCATAGCTGTCACTAAGAGGCTTTCCTGGGTGATTAACTTGTAAGGGCTGTTGCATCCAAGGAAGTCAACTGAACACAATTAGCCTATTTCCAAGGCATGAGTTTGGTTTAAGGCCCCCGCTGCTCTTAAAACGAGGTGAGGAGGAAGAGGTTCGCTGAAGCAGACAACTTGAAATCAAGATGCGGCTCTCATCGACCAGGGAGCGGACCTCAACGTCCAGAGTGACATTCAATGCGCATTCATTGCTCCTCTTCTTTTTTCCCCCTTTTGAAGCTGGGTAAAGCTTTCCTGCAAGTGATATGAATCTTTATCCATCCAAGTATTCGCTAGCCCCCCTGTGTCTTGTGTTTCTCAACCCTCTCACTCCCTACCCTCCCCATACTTATTTGGGTCTACGTGCTAAATGGCACTGGCCTCTCCAACAAATTCACTGCTCTTTGAAGAGGCTCTTATCCCCATTTTTCCTCCGCTTGGCCCTCAGAGTGGCAGCTTCTATCCTCCTTCTCATACACATATCCGCACATACTCAGCTGTGAACACACACACACACACACACACACACACACACACACACACAAAAACGCAAACCTCTTCAGATGTTAGAAAACATTTTGTACTCTCCCTTTGCATTTCCCTTCCTGCTGGTGATGTAGTTCTTGTTTGAGCCCATTGACTATTTGCAACAAGGAAGTCAATTAAAGCAGAATGGGAATAAGAACTGAAAAGTGAAAGAGACAACCGCTTCGTTTTCACCGGATCACTGTCACTGATCAGGAATTCTCCCCTCCATCTGTTTTGAATTGAAGAATCACGTTTCACCTGTAGGAACAACAACCTGAAGTATAACCAGTGATTAATTTTAGCTCGGAGGGATGTTTTAATGTGATGCAGGGATGTCTCACGCTGCGCTGGTTTGTTCAGCAATGCCCGGATAAGTTTCCCACCGTGGCTCCCCTTGCTCTTACCTTCCCCCTTGTGCATGTTGCCATGTCGCCTGCAGCAGCATTTTCACATTTACCAGATGGTTTCCAGTCAGCTGCTGTCCTCCTCACTAAAAGGCCGTCTGCAGGTGGCCGTGTGACATGTGAGGTGAATATTCAATGGGGCTGCAATATATTTTGTTGTGCCAACCGTTCCTCCTGTTTGATTAACTGGATGAATTTTCCTCTTCAAGTTGTATCGGTTGTTGTTTTTTAGTCCACTTGGGGGCAGCACAACAAACTGTTAAGACAACGTTGACATTCCGACCGTATAAAGTCAATGTAGTTTTGTAAAATTGTAAACAGTGGAATATTTATATTCATTTGTAGTCCTGTTTGTGCCCACCTGACCAATGTCAGTCAAATTCACTCTTTTAGCTCTGTTTTTGGTCGCTACCAATTCATGTGGGAAATATCATTCTGTTTTACCAGCTAGCTTCCCCATGTTTACTTTGTCTATCTGTTTGTTTCTGGTGCTTTGTGAGAAGCATAGTATGTTTATGAGCCTTTTCTTTTCTTTTTTTTGCTAAAAAAAGATGCTGGAAGTGAATTAAACAAGGCACAATGTTCTGTTGAGCTGAGGGGAATTTCAAGATTGTCTGCAATTATCTGTGGCTTTATAAGTGTGCCCCCTTTCACACTAAACGTAACCATCTGATTAAGTTTATATTTTATTAATGATTGAATAGATTAGCTTTAAGACAGTTATATATCAAATCCACGAGGGTGTCGAGTCAGGAGCAACTGGACAGATCTGTGGTTGACGTCTGCTCTGATATGAGCGATTGGGGAAAAAAGTGATGATTTAACTCCACAGCTTTATTCTGCTTTTGAACCATTTATATTTATTTATTTTTGTGTTGCCATTGTCCTAGGTGTAAACTGCTTGACACACAAGCCTAACAAACCTTTTCTTAGTTGATGTTGACCCCAGAAACTTCTGACAAGGTGTCACTTCATATTAGGGTTATTTTTGTCCATTGACCTACACGGGAAATTAGTTGATGACAGTTAGCTGTCTCATGTCTTGTCAGCCTCTGTTCCAGAACAAAATGACTTCACGTGAATCTGAAATAAGTTGGGGGTGCACTGGTGCAGACACCTAAAAGTGATTGTCATCTGCCTGTAACTAATTATTGCCCTGCTTATAATATGTCTACAGCTGCTTTTATGTGGGTCAAATGGTCATAACGTGCAAACACACATTACTTTATGTCTGTCTATAGTAATAGCAAAGGAATGTCTTTGTACCTGTAACTGTGTGAAACGTTTTCAGTTTATAGCGTAATCAGGCATGACATGCGTGATTATGGAGCCAATAATATGCTATGTGTGTTTGGTGTGTCTAGTTCCCTTGTTTAGGGACCTTGTCAGTTTTCCCTGTATCAATACAATAATGTCCACAGTAGCAGACGAACATGTGAAGTTTCTTTGAAGCTGTGCTGCATTGACAAGTGTGGAAACTTCCCTCGTTCCACAATGCTGTTGATTTCACGATTTCGTGATTCATGCATAAGAGCACGGTGGCAGTTGCTAAAGCCAGAAGTGGTGAACGTAACATCTGAATAGACGTCGTTGACCCTGACTTTTAAGTATGTAAATATGAGAATCGTTACACAGGAAGCATTTCAAATCAAGAGCTACAAAGCAGGTGCCTTATCCCACTGTAGGCTGTAGATGAGTTGGGTATTTATTCAGACACACCTGCGCTGGCTCTCCATATCCAGGGTCATTTGGAACTTGTTGAGGCTGTGGGCCCAGGGGGGAGGCTGTGTTAGGCGTGAGCTGAGTTGGCACTAAACTTGAGATGGCTTGGCCTACTTTGCTGCTGTTAACGTTGCTATTGTTTTCATGATCTACCTTTGTGCCTGTGGCTGCGGAGTTCGTGTTGCTGCCTGTGTTCGACTCTGGTCTTCCCAACTATTTACGAATATCCACGTGATGATATTTGGAGAATTAACAAACACTGGTAGACTCTGTAGTTTTCCAGCCGTGGTTAGAGGCAATCAAACGCAACTCTGCAGACCGACACAACGCAGAGGACCTGCACAATGTCAACGGCTGTTTTACAGAGGGCATTGCATGAGGAGATCACGCTCTACAATGTGAGGAACATAACGGTAATAGACGACATGAACCTTCAGCTTGACGGTGTTGTTAGAGATGGATAGATAATTTGATTCCCATTTAAGGGGGTTCATTAACGGTGCTTTGCTTATTTACAGAACATTACATGAATCCTTATTTGAATTACTTATTTCAGCAAAATGTGAACTGATTTACCTGTTCTGATTACAGCTCTCATAAACTACAATACAGAGTGGGGTTTGTAGTATAGAGTGTGGGAATAGCAGATATGTGGATGCCCTATTCTCCCTCTTTCTGAGAACCACACTTTGCTTGAAAAGATTCCTAATGACAGACAAGATCACTGCAGGATTTTTGAGACCCTCATTTGTCTGTTGTGTCTCCCTCTGTGACCAGTATGGAACGAGAGCAGGCTGCATTGCAGAAGGGTGTAGCCCAGCAGGGGGCAGTAGTGATGCTCAGGTGAAGCTGTCTCACTGCTTCCCACCTCCTGTAGACCGTCACTCCCACAGCAACCAAGACCTTGAGGATTAAATAATAAAGCGTTATTAACAACGCAAAACAGATTTCACAACCTTAACGGCCTAGTAGGTTTCCGTCATTGCTACATCTCAGGCAGTTACGGTACTAGTCAGATACAACATAAACCTTTCAGTAAACTGTATATTAATGAGGGTTATAATGGCAGGACGACAGAATAAACAATGTACAGTTTACAGCTAGAATAAAAACTACCGAACACTTGATGACTTTTCCTCCAGAGCAATGTGCTTTCAAATCTTCTTTAACTTCTCTAACGCAGCATGGGGAACATGATCTTTGTCCCTTGTTCTCTTCCTCTGCCAGTCGGGGGCTTATTCATGGAAACAACTTGAGACCGTCTTTTTTTCTTATTTTTACTACCGTCCTTTTTGTTGTATTTTTAACACCGTGTCCAATACATCTTATCCCTTGAATGAGAACGTAAAAACCCTACTTCCCGTGTGTGTGTGTGTGTGTGTGTGTGCGCGCGCGCACGCGCCATGTCCTGGTGAGAAGAAGTCGTACAGTCAACGGCAATCAGTCAAGTGTTTCTCCAGTCCTTCTGCATCAGGCTTAATTGGGAGACATTCAGTCGCACAAAGGGACATGATGCAACAAAAGGTTGGACGCTGAAAAGAAGCAAACCTGAAGTCCTTCCATCTCCTATTCATTCACATGTAGGCCCATAAGGACTGGGCAGTCAAACACAAGGCAAACTCTCCAGTAAAATTCCATCACTGGAAAAACACAGGACTGAGAACTCGATAAAGGAAGAGCTCTTTTTCCAAGAACTGCTTGTCGTCTGGCGGAAGTGCAGGCGTGTGGTTAATTCTTTCCATTTACACCAAATTATGACGACTGTATGTGGTAACCAACTGTAGCTTCGTGGTCAAGTTACAAGTTAAGAGCTGCCATGTTTCAAATTTCAGGACCAGCATTCACTGACGGATTGAGTCTTGTCTTAAAGTGGAACTGTGTGGCTTGTGAGGCCTTTGTGGCAACAAGTGGCAATTAAAGGGATAACTGCACTGCACATTGAATTTGGTCCCATTTCCCCAAATTCTTTTGACTAAGTTGCTTTGAAAATAAATTGTCCTTAAGCACCCTGACCAAGGTCAACTGGACAACAGACTGCTGTTACTCATTGGATCTCGTGACATTGTTAAGGTAACAATACAAATAGCAAATTTAGTTTCTTAACAAATATGGACCAACTGGCTGCAGGTTTTACTATATTATTTTAGGATAATTACAAAGCAGGTATATTGTAATCAGTGGCATTTGTCTGTCTGTCTGTCGGGTAAGGACCTGCAGTATCTATTTGTTCCATCAAAGTTCACGGTCACTTAGATCACTCATTTAGCTGCCCCACCAACATCAACTTATCGGCTTTGGTTGGAGCATTTTTCCAACCCGTCGTCTAGATTTATGATTAATTTGGCTAATTTAACATATGCTATACATTTCTTATTTGTGTTGGATAATTCCGTGGATTTTTGTACTGCAGCTGGTTCTGCAGACCAAATCGACCTTGACACCCGGGCATATTGCCACTTTGATTCGGTTTGTTGCCGACCCAAAAAGTGTAATGTAAATCCATTTGAGATATAGCACAGGTGTCAAATCTGCTTCTGCTATAGACTTGAGCTTTTCAATTTATTACCTACTATATTCTCTTGCTGGCAATGAAAAGGAAGATCAATACATTTTCTTCCGTCTCATGTTTAAATTTTTTATGGTAGTTGGTTATATTTGGTCATAGGGTTTGGGCTCAGTGTTAAACATCTGGCTGACATAGAAACAATAAATGAATTCCTACAAATGAAAGACAAGCAAGAAAAAATTGTCCAGGGCAAAAACTTGGAAAAGAAACAAGTCAATGTTATTATTATTAAATCCCTTACAGCTCATAAAAGTTGCAGTGATGATAAAAGAAATCTTCAGGATCTCACTTGACGCTCAAGATCTGTAATAGGCACAGAGGACTTGCATCACAGAAACTTGGAGGAAGGTGTCAACCGTGTAAAACATTGAAAAATGTATTAGATCTGATTGGATCACACATTTTACCCTCAACCTACGCTGTTGGCTGCTGAGATTCGGGGGAGCAGACTTCCTTTCCCCGGCTGAAAAGCTTGTTTTAAAAGACCTGTCCAACTGGCAGGAGCCCATTTACAAATGTGCAATGTTTTCTCTTTGTTGTGGTGAGCATAATGTATCCCAAGCACCGGGAGCTCACGAGGGACCTTTGCGGGCTGTGATGGTGGAAAGAAAGGAGAAAAGAAAGGATTAAAGAGGAGAGTTAACAGCAAGGAAACACAGAAACAAAGTGAAGTACCACAAAGAACAAACACAAAGTCCTCTCGGCTGATTTAAGTCTTTTTATGTGTGATAAACGCCCTGGGCTAAGAGTCTCCCTATATGCTCATATTGGGAAAGAAAATAACCACAAAAGCATCAAAGACGGGTCCCTCATGTCCCCTACATTTGATCAGTGCTCTTTCATGTTTTTGATGCCACAGCTGTTGTGAGACCCTCTACCTGTGTGGGTTTTTTAGCAGGGGTGATCTGGGTAATCCTTTCACTATAAGTGATATATTTCATGAGAATAACCACATAGAGTCCTGAATAGTTAAGTAAGAGTCTTGGGAAAACATGAGTGATTGTACCTCAGGAAAACTTCTAGTGTTTTGAGCTAAATGCTAATGTCAGAATGCAGACTCACAATGACAATGCTAACTTTAAAAGTTTACAGTCTGTATCACCGAGCAAGGTCAACTTTGCATGGCTCTTACCTGGCCCCACTTGACCTAACATTGGTTGTCATAGATAACCTACATTTTTATAAATTGAACATGTATTCAACACTAACCACTATAATGGGATGGCTGGAACTGCTTCTCTTTGGAAAGGCCTCTGTTGTTGGATGGTATGATGATGATTATGATGATGTCCAAAGCTGCTTCTTCAGGTTTGGGTCAGCCAGTCTTTGCAGGTGTAAGTTTTGAACAGAACTGCTCATAGTACTTGGTCGTTCCAAACTTGCAGAAAATTAAAAAGTGCATGTCTCCTCAGAAATTGTAAAACTGTCAACTTCTTGCGGTGTCCCTGTGTTTTTTCAATATCTTGTACCATATCAGTAATCGACTCCGCAACAGTTCCTGGAGACACACAGACACCTTGGAACAGTTTTACTTTGTTCGGTTCTGGCAGCGCCACAGCTGCAACAAGGCTCCTTCACAAATTCTCCTTCTGAATGAAGTTTCAGCTTCTTAGCTCTAAGCTCACGCACCACAAATCGTACCAGTATTACATTGCCGTTTGTCACAATGCGGTCTTGTGAACGCTGCTTGTTGGTCACGCACAAAAAAAACGGTGTTAACTTTCTCCAAGTGCATTTGCAAGTCATCCAGTTTAGCTCCAAGTTTCCAGCTGTAATGACGCTTGAGATTGCCAACAAAGCAGACCAGGTCCACTGGGTTGTCTTTTAGTTTAACCCAAAAAATAATAGTTTGTTCATTTCTGCTGGAAAGTGCAACATTCGGCCTCTTTTTTCTTGACAGAGGATGCTTGTCAGTGATGACACATAACCACATAAATGTGTGTTGGGTTCAACCTGACCATGGCCCTGACAGGCAAACAGCCGGAAGGGACCACCCTGCTGTTATTTTCCTTTAAGCGCAGACAAATTGTTGAGTGGTTAACTACAAGCAACGTCATTGGAACCATTGCATCAAAAATATTTGGTGGGATAAGAGATGAACAAATGATACCCGAGGGTAGAATATTAAATAGCGTCAGCAGACAGTGATACTCAACAAGGTGAAATGACTAATCACTTAATCTTGGTGATTAATCACATGACTGACATAACTTGAATGAAAGCCTACTGCCATCATCTAATCTGCGCCCGACTCCGTTTTCTGTGTTTATGAAGGCTTTTCTTAAAAAATCTTTTTTGGCTACATCTGGATTATGTCAGTGCTTCACTCCCTACAGGAACACGGAGAAGTTTTTTCCATTTCTAAATAGAGATAGCTCTGTGAAGCATCTCATACTTGTCCAGAGAGAATTTTATTTTGACATATTCATACATCTCAATCCACGTGTATATAAAAATGTTTTATCATTGATAATATAGCAGTAAATGATGGGTTGCCAGTCCTGTCCAACTTGTTTTCATCCTCTTGGAGCACATGCCATGGGTTTATCTGCCTTAGCGAACATATATGTACAGTGCATTTTCCATGACACTGATTGAGGAAAATCTTTTGCATGGACCCCTCCACCTGTTAGATGTTAAGGAGATCCATGTACTGTTTGTGTAAGTATTCTGTATGATTCAATCACTACTGGAGCTCATCTACCACTGATCCCCAGGAAATCTGCGGATATTTGATCTGTGGAAGATCTCTTTGAAAGTTCAAAAAGATCTTGTGTCTCCGCTTCATGCAGAGCCAAAAGTTAAATGAAAGCCGGACAAAATCCATACCACTAATAGCTATTAGAGACAGTAACTAAGCACTTCTATGTACATCAGTTTGTGCGTATATTTCATTGATTTCTCCTCAAAAATATCAGAATCGGTTGGTAAATTTATCAATGGTTTTCAAGATGTGAAAAAAGATTACTGATAGAACTTCAAGTAAATAGTTTGACATTTCGAGAAAAACAATTTCTCACTTTATCGAGAGTTTGATGACAATATATGTATCACTCTTATGTCTGTTGGGTAAATATGAATCTCTAGCCAAACAGCCAAGTAGCTTATCTCAGCAGAGAGACTAGAAGGCTTTAAAAAAAAAGTCCACCTACCAGCACTTCTAAATCTTACTCATTAAGATGCTATATAAAATTACCAGCCAGGAAATAGTCAAGCACATAACCCTTAAAATGAATATATGCCACCACCTGACTTTTACACTTACACTGGTTATTGAACTCATTGAACATGTTGATGTGACACTTTAATTAATGAGCTTCATAGGTGCTACAGGAGGATTTGGTTATTTTTGGACAGAGCCAGGTTTACGGTTTCACCCTATTACCTGTTCTTATTCTGAGTCCAGCTACATATTTACCGTACGTATGTCAAGAGTTATATTTATCTTCTTGTTAAAAAAATTTTTGAAGCAAAAAACTCAAAAAGGCGAATTTCCCAACTTTCGAAATTGACCGACAACTGTAGAACATTCATAATCGTAACCCTGCTTTGCATGTGCTCGTGGTCCAGGAGACCAACACAGAAATCCCAATCCTCGGCAAATTGACGGTACTATCACTACCTGGACCTCATACATCGAGAAAGTTCCCTCCCTGCAGCAGAAATGTGGGTCTGATTATTGGAGCTGTATGTTGAATGAGTTACAGGGTAAACCTTGGGAGGCACAGTATAATGTGAAACAGGCGCACTATATCTTTAACACAATAGACCACACTTACAAGGAAGACATACTTTTGTCATCATCCAGAAAATCATATTAGATTCATGCGCTTTGGGCTGTGAGCACCGCTGTTCAAATCCAGATAGCAGACAACAGTCTCTGAGGACACAGACAGTATTACCTGCCCACTGAATGAGATTCTTTTCCCTGAAGTAATATCTGCCTAGCCTGAGGCACCAGAGCATTCACTGACAGGCAGTATAGAGCTCGCATGCCACAAGTAATAGGATAGTCCAACATCATTAACCTCATGCACTGTCAAAATATTTGCAACTCTATTTCAGGTAAGTGAAGGTTCTTCAGAATCTTTGGTGGATTTTTGTAGTGATACTTTTTCTTTGTTATTCAAAACTGCCATTTTGTGTTGAATTTAATGTTACTCAGGCTTGTATTTCAACATGTTGAATATTCAATGAAAGACTGGATGAGATTTAAAGTTAACTTTATTTTTTGTACTTTTTGTATGAAACCTCTTAAAAACCTGACTTTTGCTCCGACTTTGAGCAACGTTAAACGAATGAGCCGTGATGTAAAACGTCTGCCTTGTTGCCTCTGTTTTTGGTTATTGTTTTAAGGCCGCAACAATATCAGACAGGCCGTATTCGATGTCCTTACGTATCTTTACACGACTCTGGAGAGGATTTTAAAGTAAGCTGTCTATTCAGGCGCTAATTCTGTTAAACAAGACACAGACAACCTCTAACCTGACCATATACAGCATATGAAACTCATCTCTGAACATTTCCCTGGGACGTTGGCCAGATTGCAATCACACCAACTGCCAATCAAACAAAAGAGCCCAGAGGTCTGCGTTTTGAAATGAGTGTTTGTTAGCCATGTTTGTGTAATCTTTAAATACATTTTATCCTGACAAACTCAAACGCAACAGCTTACTTTTTCAGTCTGAAGTTTTACAATAGCCCAAATCCTTGCAATATGTTTAAACAGCTCATACAATGGCCTATTGGAAGCAGTATGACCACAGTTATCTTAAATCCCACACAGGGGTGTAATTTCCTTACCTCATTCACAAGTTATGGCTGAATCCCAGCAGTGAACTGAAGGATAATGAAAATCACAAAACCCTGTATCCCCATTGACTTATTAAGACGCGCACAGGAGATTGTTTTTGTTGTATCCATATTAAATGGGTTTGAAACACAGTGAAAGTTTGGCAGGACCTCGGGGCCCACGACCAGGGGTTCAGCCGTCACAACCACCCTTTAAACATGGAAGTAAAATTGAGATTGTCATCCGCTGCAGGTACCTTAATGACATATCATTATTAAAGACATATACACAGGGTGAGAGCCGTGCGGTGCTCCCAGCAGAGAGCCTGTACTGGTCTGTAATCTTGACATGCTAGGAGGGGATCCTGGTGGATCCGCTCGAAGCAGAGTACGCCTCTGTGCACTGGGGCCCTGCTGGAAATTAAATTACCTCTTTTTCATAAAAGCATGGTGGTCAAATTTACAAAAACATAGGGAATAATATTACTTTTTAGATGACTACAGATAATGTTGATGAATAGATACATGGTCCCTTTGGCAACACCAGTTTGCATTACATGCTCACTAAAACACACTGAAAGGATATTTTGTCTGTACGGTATTGAACGGAAAATACATTTTTCACGGATGGTCCCTTAATTTCATGCCTGTTGCACAGCACAGACCGTTTCACCATTTTAAATCGAAGGACTCTGGTCTTTTCCCAAAACATGTGCTGTATAATACATGTGCAGCCATGCGTCACACGTGCGGTATCTAAATTTGCATTGTCAAACCTGGAATTGGAATTGGAAGTGGATTTTCTATCGATATAATTGAGGGATGTTAGGGAACCAAATGACTTCCCTGCTGCTTGGGAAAATCTTACATGTGGCATCATCTTTTAGTTGATCACCATGTTTTTAACCACACCAGCAATGTGGTCACGTCAGTCTGTCTGCCAGTCCACCAATTTGGACGAAACTCAAATGTCTCAACAACTATCGTAAGGATTGACATGAAATTTTGTACAGGCATTCAGGATCCCCAGATGATGAATCCCACTGATGTTGTTTACTTTTCATTCAGTGCTACCATGAAGTTGATATTTGGGGTCCAGAGTGTTATAGATCACATCTGAAGTCCTGACTTTGTTGAATTTCCTCTCAGCGTCACCGGCAGAACATTTGCCACAGATATTTTTAGGCTTAAAAATTCTAATGAATTCAACATCTGACAAAATTCAGATTTGTCCAGTAGGTTTATCCAAATACCCACAAAACCAATGACATTCCCATCAGCCTCAGCTGTAGTTACTTACTCACAGAGCCACTATGGTGTCTACAGTCTCTTCATTTTGAATTCAAGCAACTGGCTCTGCAAGTCAAGCTATTCTACAGCTTCTCATCCCAAGAATCCTCCGGGTAATCTTGCTCATTTGCAATTTCTCTTCACTTCGTCGTCAATGCATCGTGTTCTTGTTAGCTGTTTTGGGCCGGAGAAGGGTTGGTGTTTTTCTCAAATCAATCAGCAGTGAGTGACACGTCTGTGCTGCTGATGGCATTTTCAGTTGACATGAAAGCTGTGATAGTAGCAGAGAACACTTTTTTCAGGTTAGTCTAATACAAACACATGTAGAGAATGTTTTCATTTTTAATCCTGACCATAAAGCTTTGACATTATCAACGGCAGACACATTTGAAATGCAGAAGAAAAGGAAGAAGAAAAAACCCTGAAATCTGGGCAAAGATTTAGAGGTCTGGAACCAGACTATAGCCTTGGGATCAACAGTGAAATATTGCTCCAGTTATTTATATTTCAATTCCATCCAGACATCAAACCAACTCGAGTGATGTCTTCTAGAAAATTTGTCTATAAACCAAACAAGCAAAGAAGGGCAAGAAATAAAATTCTTGTCTGTCGTATTAATCCTCCATGTTGAAAAGCTGCAGTAGTCTTAAACTGTCTCTCTCCATTTCATCTTCTGTTTGTTTTGATTTACATCACTCACACGGCATACATCTTCCAAAGCTTTTGCTGTCTGGGTATTTAGTCGTGAGCAAGCATTACAAATTGTGTGAGTGATATCCTGATCTCCTGGCCAGGAAGCATTAGCTCATTCATTTGCTTTCATTATCGAGGAGTCATTTGTGGAAGTCAAACCCACATCAAGGCAAGACATCTTGTAACCCTGAAGTCTAGACATTCATGCCAGTTAAATTGTGAACACAACCAGATAATGTTTCCAGTTGCCCCGTTAGAAGATAATTTACCATATTTCTTTTCTGTGATGGTTGGTCATTCTTTCTCATTACTGAATGTTGCGCTTGGAGTTGCAAGAAAGTGACTCTGTTTCTGAAAAAGAGGCCGCAAACTGAAAAAGCCACATAAGTCATGTCCTCAGCAGAACGAGAAAAATGCTCTTTCATGCTGCGCCTCAACGGTGTCAGAAGCGGTGCTGTGGAGTGTTTCAGCTGTTTGTTTGTGTTGCTTAGGGGGCTCAAGTCCGCCTCGGATGAAAACCCTTGACAGTGACATATTCGGAGAGGATTCTTCAAAGTCTCCTCTCCGTGTGACCTCCATGCCTCTCATTCTTCTCCTCTCAAATATCCACGTAAAAATGACAGAGAGGATGGATGGCCGTTAACCAGTGGAGCTTCTGAGGTATCCAGTCGTTGCTCTGCCCCATTAGTTATTCAACACATCTCAACAAATCACCAGACACAACAAGATGAAACGCAACCCACACGGTGACATCCCAACAACCTCAACAAACATGACCAGAGCAAGATTAATGAAGCTTCTTTTTTTTTCCAGTCTAAAAAATGTCCTTGCATTCTGCAAGAATGATCTCTAATTAACGTTTTCTTATTAAATTGGATAAAGTATAGTTCCTGAATAGAATGAAGAAACCTGCAGGAATGATCTCAAACGAGAGTATCTGTATGATGCCCTCTGGAAGAAATCTATTATTCACATTCAGTCTGCGCAGCGAAGGTCACGAAGTCTCCGGTGCCGCACGCTATGAGAAGTTTTCTTAACCCGTATACTACACAGTTTATTGTCGTTTTCAACAATGTCTGGCTAGCTGCCTCTTGGCGATCCTGCCCCAAATGTATTTATTTCCTGTCAGATGCTTGTCCTCATTATCCTGTCATTCCCTGTGGTCCCACCACACAGACAGCACCGACCGTCATCTCTCTCACCTTTGGCCCCCTGCCTCGTCCCCAGAGGCAGTGACGGCCTCTTCCCCCTCCTTACTCACCCCGCAAAGTTCTCCCGCTCCCACTGCTCCACTCTCCCTTTCTCTTCAGCACTGTTTTCCCATCTCGTTGCTGCACCTACCTCGTCCACACCCTCGTCTCTCTGTTGACTCGCACATCTGGGAAAGGTTAAGAGTGCAGAAATGTTGGCTTTGTGGTCATTTAAGTTGAGAGGCTTCGTAAGAGTGTTAACTCTCCTTGTTCATGACATATAGGAGGATTCATTCACCTGTTAAATATTGCTTTCAAATAATGCAACATTTTATTGGTCATATTTTAGAGGATCTTCAAGTGGAGTCAGGCCAATTTCTCAAATAATCTCCATCTTTAAGCCTCTTGAACAAGAGTTTACCAGTCTCTAAATGCTCAATGAAGTGTGACCATCAGGTTAGGAATTTGGAGCAAAATGAATTGGGAGGCAGATAGGAAGATGTGGTTACGGATAGACGTTGTGCTTGTTCTTGAAATGGACTGGTTAGTGCGAAGTGTCACATGACCTTCTGAAGGCAAAGGTGTTCATACAAGTTCCAAAGATTCAGTGCTTGTCCTTATGGTAACGCTTGTCTCAATTTTGCTCAACTGAAGGTTAACTGAACGAAAGATTTATTTTAGGCCTGAAAAGTTCGTCTGTGGCTGTGACACCTGCAGACCAGTGGTGCTGAATGACAAAAAGAGCAACACATGGCTCATAATTTGTGGTTTTCCAACAATGTTGTGGAGCATGCAGTGAGGACTTATGGGGACATTGTGGGGAAATGTACATATTTTCTCTCACTTATGCACAACTGGCCAATTACCGCATGAAGGAAGTTTCTTGGTTGATTTGTCAAGTTACAGATTGCTGTCAGTTCAGTGATCCAACAAGTGCTACGAAAGAAGCATAGTGATGCCTTAAATAGTTTGACATTTAGTTTTGAGATTTTGGGAAAGGTTGTTACTGTTCTCATATCGGTCCCTTAGATGTAAATCTAGAGCCAGTAAACGGTTAGTTTCACATAAAGACTGGAAAATGTCTCTGTCCAGAGAAAAAGAAAAACATCTACGAGCACCTTTAAAGTTCAGTGTACCTTTACTGTGTGTTTGTTTTGTTTTTTCAAATCTGTACAAAAATAGATATGAGGCATTTTTCTCATCTAACTCTTAGCAGGAGAGCAAATATTTAGCATTTCCTAAAGTCTAAAATCATTCCTTTAAGGTAGCTTCGAGCGGAATATAAATATTTTACTATATAGGAAAGGAGAACTTTTTGTAAAAGAGATAAGGAATCTGAGGTATTTGAAAACAAGATTATCAGGACGTTGGCCTTTTCCGCATAAGCTGTGAAGAACCCATACCGTACACAGAGGCAGGATAAGAGCCATCACGTGAGCGAATAGGATGGGAAAGTTAAGGGCAATTAAGAGGCGTTGTCAGGACCTCCAGGTGAGCCTTACCTGGCTGAAAATGGTAGACCACCTTAGACGAAATGAAGACAAAGTGATACTTAGCCGTCTATCCTGAGGCTGCCGAGCACATCTGGTCAGAGAGTTGTTAAAAGAGACCTGCTAAATCCATTATCATTGCAGAGTAGCTTAAATTACAGCAGGAGAACAAGGAAAAACCGCTGTGAGAGTGATAACCTGTGAGAAAACTCCCACTAACACAGGCCGGCAGATTTACAAGGTGAGAGATTGACTACCAGTGGCAAAATAAAATCGGGGAGGGTGTGTTTCTGCGTCAGTCGGAGCGTAATGCAATCCCAATGTCACAAGACACGAGGGGGGAAAGAGGGAAATGTCCTTCTGAAGCCACATTTTCAGTGAGGGAAATCTTTGTGCCTATTCACATCTTGTACGTTGGTATCTTGGACGTGAACCTAAAACTCCGTCACTGAGCTTGAGTTTAAGTTCCTTCCTTGGAGACGTGCTCTACAGGCGGAATCGTGGGGCCTGACTGGAGGCCCCCCGCTCTTAAGGGGGCCCTTTGGTATTTGAAGGATGGAGTGATGACAGTGGGACACTGTTTGTGTATAAGGAGGAAACAAAGTGAAACAGCTCTGAACATGTCAGCCCCCTCTGCTTGTCACCTCACAAAGAAATGTGTGTTGACCCGTCACAACTACAAGTCTGGTAGCCCCCCAAACAACACTGTTTGTGGTGTGCTGAGGTTTGCGTGTGAACTGCTGTGGTTACACACAAGGTTATTTTTGCTGCCTTCCGTCTGGGGTTTGTTTGCTTGAATGTAATTGTTTTCATTTCGCTCCGTTAGGCAGGATTTAAATTAAAGCTATAAGCCTAAATGAGCTTAGGTCACCAGGCTACGTGCCTCGCTATACATACCTTGTTTATGGGCCAAAAACGTAGCTCTAAGACTCGCAGGCAAACAGAAGTTCAAAAAGAAAAGTATGGATTTGTAAGCAGAGGCAGGGGCTGGGAAGAGTGACAGGCTGGCAGAGCATGACAGACGAACGGGAGCATAATCCAAAGGGTAAATGACGAGGGCTGAGCTGAACACGGTTTGACGGCAGGTGTAGCAGGTGGATCTAAGGGATCACCAAGAAAACAGAATTCATGCATGGAGCAGGGAAACACACTGGGAGAAAACTCAGCTTACCATTTCTACACTTAATTTTTGTGTGGAGGAAACTACTGAGATGCTTACATGTACATTTTTTGTTTTGGGACTAACTTGTTCATTGAGGATGATCCGCCAGCATCAAGAACTTTTGAAAGACTTTTCTGACCTTTTGTGGATTTGCAGTTCTTGGTACATATATTTGTGTTTCAGTTGACTTGCTTGAACTTGTCTTTCTTTAGTATTTCCTGGTTTACTTTAAAATCACTTTCCTCATGTGTCTGCATGTTGGATCCAGAAAACCTTTACAAAACCCTAACACTCAGGGGTTGGTCTGGGACACATTGAAGGAACAACTGGCCTGCTACAGTTTCATGAGGAACCAAAAGTACTTTTACACTCAGTGTTTCCCATCTTGTCACATATTTGTGGCCCCCACACCAACACTGACCGCCACATTCTCTTTCAAATGACTTATCTGTATGGTCTGACTGGGTCCGTCTTCGCAAACAGAAATGACGCACATGTGTTTTAGCGTATGGAGCAGGGAAATGAGATCCGATCACCAGTGGTCACAGGAGACGCATTTAGGACGCATTCAAGTGTGAACTGACGTACTCAGAGCTGTCCACTTGTGATTGGATCTCTCGACATGGATGTCAAGGTTAGGCTAACCTCTCTGGGCTCCAGCTTCATATTTACTGGCATAAGAGTGGTATCAGGCTTCTCATCTAACTCCCAGCAAGAAAGTGTTTTTCCAAAAATGTCAAAGTTCCTTAAGTTTGTTTTCATAAATTGCTAAATAGAGAAATAAAAGAACATCTTGAAACATATATTGGAAGTCAGTCTATATACTTTTCTGTGTTTAAATAACAACATGATCAGTTCCAGTCCTGCGAGCAGTACCCAACTGGGGATCCCTGCTGATAGAATCAAATGACCCAGCTCGTGTTGCTCTGTGATCCAATGTATACATTCAGTTTATCTGCCCAGATGCCTGCTGCATTATTTTTTCTGCAGGACAGTGGAGATCACCCCGTCAGCCTGCAGGGTCAGTCCCGTGACACATCTTTTGACCACACACCAACAGTCCTGACATGAGGTTTGTCAGCCAGATAGTGTGTTTGTCATGGTCCAAGGTTTTGGCAGCCACACAATGTCGAGAGGCAAAGGGCACAGAAATGTCACAATGCTTGGACACCACTAATAATGAAAACCACTCGCGGCATCTATGATACATTACTGTCCCTCGCGCTTCACGGGAGCACACCATGCACACCGTCCTCTGTTACAGCGTGTGTTGTGGTGTCGAGTCTGTCACCTGTGTTGTGAGGGTGCTGGTCAGGTGGGGCAGACAGCTGCAGGGATCTATTTCAGTTTGAAATGAAATAGGACCACCCAATATAGGCATGAACACGGGGTATGACTGTGTTTGTTCTTCCGTGGCCTGTATCACAATGAGGAATTAGTTTCTGATTCGTTATCAACCGAAGCAAAACATTATTGGAGAATCCAAATATTTCTCACCGTTGGTCAAGTGTTGACTATTTCAAATTAATTTCTGGCTAATGCACCTATAATCTCAGATACTGCACAAGGACACACACACACACACACACACACACACACTCTCTCACACTCACAGGCAGGGTGGTCAATGTGTACTTGTTCAACTCTACCGTCCATGCTGAATTATCTGCCTGACAGGAGTTGAGCTTGGCTGAGCAAGGGCTTCCCCCGACATACTGGCCCTCCACCGCCTCAGAAGGAGGGCTTGTGTGTGCGAGATTGTGTCTGGGGATATCATGATCCAGTATGCTAGCGCTTTCCAAAATACTTTGCGGGGTGTTTTCCAAATGAGGCGTCTTTTTAGGCGTCTTGCAAACTACCCACCTGTGCTGGCACCCACTCCCCCTCCTCCTCTTCCTCCTCTCTTCGGTGGGAGAACCGGCGAGCGCTGAGTCGGAGCTGCGTTTGTTTCTAATCCTCCTTATGAGGGAGACAGCTCTTATAGCGGGAGCCAGCTTTGATCCCCAACAGATGAAGACAAAAAAACACTTAAGCTACTTAGACAGCCCCCTATTTCTTTCACGTCGCTCTTCATCTCTTGACTCATCCCTCGCCTGGCTGCCCCGGAGATCTGCAACGTCCAAGGAGGGGGTCAATGAGGTTGTGCAGGGCAGCGGGCCCAACTTTTAGCATGCATCAAGTTTTGACGCACTGGGGCTCTGAATTAGGTTGGAGACATTGGTAGTCTTTATTGTACGTGAAAGTACACAAAATACATATACTTACTCACTCACGGCATTCTGGACCTCTTGTAGTAGTCTGATGCTTGACGTGTTTGTCTGTTTTGTGTACGAAATGAAGCTTAAAGCTAAATAAAAAGCAGCTGTGTTGAAACTAGTGTCAACACACGCACACCTGCATGTGGGGATCAGTGCGTGAGGTCAGACGACATGTTTCATTCAACCATGTTTGCTGTTATGAATACCAGGAAACAGTGTGAATGTGTGCGGTGTGCAAATTCCTGTACAACTTTGCATCCACTGTTTTAGTTTTAGTTTTGAGTCTTGAGTCATCACTTAACTTGTTTGTATGTCGTCTCTGCCACCGCACACAGTAATGATGATGAACACGTGTGACCGGTGCCAGAACCTGCTGACAAGAAAATGATCGCACATATGTGTGCGTGTCTGTTGGTGTGTTTGTTTTCCAGCTGCAGTGACATGAGGGACCTCTGCAGCGACCCTTGAAATGAAAAGTATACAGATACAGACATCCTAAACACTCTATTCAAACTCCAGGTGTCCCACACACAAAACACACACACACACACACACACACACACACACACACACACACACACACACACACACACACACACACACACACACACACACACACACACACACACACAGACTAAACAATGATAATGTCCATCCACTGATGTCTGGACAAACTCTACCCATTAATTGTTAACTATTCATGATTCATATTATCTACGTTTTATGATTCCCTGTTTCTGTCTTATTTTCTCTCCCTCACACACGCAGGGACACACACACACACAGACACACACACACACACACACACACACACAAACAGTTTGAAGGTTAAGGAGTACAGCTGGGAGCTGCTGCCAGACCCCCCTCCTCTGTCACTCTCAGTAATCAATCTGTCAGTATGGTAATTAACCTAGCGAGTAAAGTAAGCACGACTACTGAACTGCCCCACCCCATCTAACATTCCTCTCCTCCTCCCTCTGATTCTCGCTCCGACTCCCCCTCATTTGGTGGCAGGCGGAGGTCGCTCATTTGGTGATTGTTGGGGGCTGTGATGTTCTTCAAACATGAGTGTAAAGCGAGGGCCTCTTGTTTGACGCTGCTGCATGTAGAAGTAACACATAGTACATTTCACCTCAGCTTCATCGACTGCACCGCTACAGTTTCTTAAAGAATAATTCTGGTTCATTACATCCATTATATTGTTTCCTTCTCGAGTGTTGTCCGCCATTTCTTTCACTTCTGATAGTATTGTACGCTCCAAATTAACTGCTGAACTCTAATGTCTAGTTCACACTACACAATTTTTAGCCCGATTCCCCGCTCGCCAACAAATGTTGGAACTCAGCAAAACAAGCTCCAGATCCGAGCCAAGTCGGTGTTCGATCGGCGACCAATCACCAGTCGCTATGTATGAACTCCTCAAAGACACAATTCAAGACATCCGATCCTCCGACAATAATTCTAGCGGGGTAAATTTCTAGAGGAATCGGCGTCAATTACAGCCAATCTAAGCTGTATAGTCGGGGGTTTCTCCTTGTGAAAGATCGTGTAGTGCGTGACAGCCAGTCTTGTAGCAAGTCGTGTAGCGTGAACTGCACGGCATTCCGACGACATTGAAAGTCTTGCAGTCTGAACTTGGATTTATACTTTTGATATGCTTTTATACTTTTGAATGGGCAATTAGTAATTTATCAGTGTTTTCGAGTAACTTACCCAACACAGATGGTTTTACATTAATGACCAATCAGATGATTTTAAACCTGAAGATTTACCGTTAGATTTATTTTCACCCCTCGCATCAAACTATTATTCAAGCAATATCAGTTGCAGATCTATTCAACAAAAATAAAATAAAAAACTCACTCTGCTCACTTTAGACTTTATAGGGAGACAATATATCATGTCTGACATGTGACAGTGTAACAGTAATACCTTTAAATGGTATTACTGTGACAGGAGGCAGGTGGTTTATATCCCTGAAGGAGGCTTCATACATAATTTGTTAAGCAGAGCCATTCACTCAAAGCTGGTACCGTCTAAAAATGAGTAACACACACACACACACACACACACACACACACACACACACACAGACACAGTACACACAAATATAGAGCTGTAGACTGTGAAAAAAAGAGCATCAGATAACTTCTCTGGATGAATGAAGCCGTGGGCTGTTCGCCTGTGGAAAATACAGTCCAAAATGGAAAATGAACTGAGGACTGAGATTGTTCTTGGACTTGAGTGAGGCTCAGGTAAAATTGAACTGGATGCTCGTGGGTCCGCACAACAACATGAGGACATTTTAGAGCCTGTTAAAGTGATGCGTCAGCCGATTGCTACAAAATAAGTTGCCAAACCTTTTCATTTCACACTCAACAAAAGTGTGACTGCGCCCATATGGTCAAGCCTGTCCCTGTCATTGCTTTAGAATTTTAGCCGGGGTTGTTCAAGGAAAGGAAGCTATAGTTGGTCCATCTGGGCCACACTGAACATTTCAACAACTACGGGACAGATTGTCATCATATTTTAGTGGAAACATTCATGTTTCCCTCAGAATGAACTCTAACAACTTTGGTAATCCCTTTGCTTTTCATCAAGTTCAAATTTTAATTTGTCCCGTAACCCATGACATTTCTGTCCAAAGTCGGACTACGCCCTTAATTGTACTGTGGGTTTGGATGCAAAGCTATCATAATGACCATGGTACATGATACCTACTAAATCAGCAAGTCAACATGAGATTACATGGTCCCCATCTTCCCTGTGCTGTAAGGATGCCCCATTCTTTTTTGGTAAATATAAACGCATCTCTAAATACTCACATTTGACCTTTTCCCAGGCCAGTAGTTTAAGTTTGGATCATTGCATCAAAACAGTAGAGATGCTGTTTAAATGAAGTAATGATACTTCTTCTCAGGCAAAAATAAAAGCCCAGTGCTAGAATTCAGCCTGACACCGTAAATAACTGTGTCCTCAAAGAACACGAGAGGCCAAAAGTTCCATTGTATCTTTCCTTGTTTGACCTAGATCCAAGAAGCATAGGTGGCTTACAGCCGGTGCCACATGGGCACTTGAGAAGAGTGATGACGGGACTTTCTGTAAGTGGAAAATGTATTTCGCTGGTGTTTCTTGAAGACCTGCCAATAACTGTAACTAGTTGAATACTTCCCTCCACCGGGACTCTGTTTGTGAGTTAACCATGCTGGAATATCCCTAATCTGATACCTGTCCTTGTTTGATGTTTTTTTAGCTTGGTTTTGGCAGTGTGTCTGCCGAACGCAGAGGGTGGTGATGTGAAGAAGAACAGGAAGTCCACATGTAGACTTGTGAGGCAGAGTGAAGAGGCTGATTCTTTGAGTATGTGTGCAGCCCTGAACTCGCACTGTTTAGGTTCACCGGGTGCTCAGAATAAATCCCCCAATTACTGTTTATAAACCATTATCTGCATTGCGTCCTGCAGAATATTTGAGCAGGGGAGTGTCTTTGAACTGTCTGAAGTGATCCCTACTGACCCGGGTTTCACAAGTTGCACACCTCAGATCCTCAGCCAGGCCAAAAACTGGCATGCAGATTATTCAGAAACTCCTTCTACACAGTGTTGGGAAAAAGTCTCCAAGTGCCATAAAAGATAATACCACTGTTGGAAGAGTTTAAATAACCTAATTCTTTTCCAATTCCAAGTGGAAATCAGTATCACGCCCATACTTGGGAGTAAAGGAGGATTGCTCGGCTGGGTTTCATCAGCACACCAGCCAAAAACCCAGATTCATGTTCATTTTAATAAGAGCGCTAGTTTGGGACTCAGAAAAAAAGCGCTGTGGCCCAAAAAAATATGTAAAATTAAAAAAGAAATGCTTGAACTTGGGTCGACTTCATGTCATCAGTGAACTGAATACACAAAGTCCTGATACTGTAGAGGAGTCTGTCTTGTCTATGCTGGCTTTATCTGGCAGTTGTTTCGAATAGGAAGAGTCTCAAGGTATTATAAATCGCTGTAGGCTACCTTCTTTTGTAATGAATTTATTACTCTAACCTGAAATCTTCTCTTCTCACTAACCTGTAACAACATTTTTCAACACAGGGCTCTATTCAGCAAATATTCAAACTGTCCAAACAAGATCAGTTGGTCACATCTGGCCCTGTCCTCATGCTTCTTTGACTGAACGGTAATGGTTTCTGCTGATTATGACATCATGTTCACCGAGAATTTCCATTTCAATCTGTAGAAAGTAAACTTTTTCTTCACAGTCAGAAGTTGTATCCTCTGAATTCTTTTAGAAATACTTTCTTCTTCTTGGTGGGAACAGCACAGCTTGCTCGGTTCCCCACAACCGGAGGACTGACCTTGTTATGCACAGATAGAAGTCAGGGTCAGAAATAGAGTGCAAGTAAATCAAACAAGTAACGTCCATGTCTACTCAGGTAAAGTAACAAATTATCGCCTCCTCAGTTGCTACTTCGCACGTCCTTCCTGTGCCTCTTAGCCAGGCATCCTCGCTGTTGGAGACAGCACGTTCTCATGCGGGTTTGTTGATAGCGTGGAATACACACACAGATACATCTGCACATTCCTCTCCCACACAGACTGAACTGCACCTGTTCGCTGCAGTAATGGAAAATCTCAATGCTCTGATGCTACTGTACAGTGACGGGATGAGATCACATGCAGACTGACGGCTGACGTGACTCGGAGTCACGATCAGTGTACTTTGGGGCGTTGTTTATTATTTCAAAAAATTAAACACATTTTTCTCTATGTCAGTTTGTACATGTCTGGATCAAACTGTCACTTTGATAACTTTAGGAGACAAACACTACAACACAATAACAGCTGCATTGCTTGGTTACAAAGGCTTCAAACTATGTTTTTTGAGATCTCTATCATTTCTGCATCACATTTCAGTATCAATCCTTCTGTTTTCCTCATATGTCTAATAAATAAGCAATAAAAGACTTGAAGCCTAACAACATACTTTTTGTCTGGAACTTTAAGATGGCTATAATCAGCCCTGACACATTTGGCCAATAAATGATCTGCACATTGAAATCAGATTTGCAGTTTGGCAAACTTTTTTAGTTTGATGGTTTATATTTCATTTCACTTTTGGTTTTAAATATGTTCCTCTGTAAAATACATCAGACTATATCAAACTATTTGTTTAACCTGAAATAAAACCAAAACAATATGTAAGTTAATGTTTCGACCCAGTATCCATTCCTCTTGCAAACAGTACCAAAAGCTTTTAAATAACGAAACGAAAGTATTTGACTGAATACTGAAAAAAAGCACTCGGCTGTCTCCTAGAATAAAACCTACAGATCAATTTGCTGTTTACTGATGTCCATTTGCTTCTTAAAAGGGGAACTAGAAGAAAAAAGGTTAAGTTACACAAGGCCACTTCCCATAGCCTGTTGAAAGCAAGAGCTAGAAGAACAAGCCTGTTCCAATTCATTTCACTGTATACAAGTATTAACTTACAGTCATCTTATACGTACTTGCAGTTAAGAGAGAATGCAGAGAGAGAGGATGTCAGGTATAAACATATGTGAATAAAAGAAACAGAGACAGACAGTAAGAGAGAGCTTCATCCACTTAACCCAGCTTTGATCTCCTTAATGGGGTGCTGGCCTCACTCCAGGTGGGATGTGTCGCCAGGGGCAACGGGACAGGAGGAGGCTGATAAGGCAGGCTAGCTCCGGGCTTTTTTGGCTGCTCAGACAAAACATTCTCCAAACGCTGGCCTGCTCACTGTACAGTACTTCTGGAAATGACTGAACGAAGCGGAGAGAACGGTTGCAAACCGTGATCGGAAATACCGCCAGTGTGTTTTGGCATATAGGCAAGATGAATTCACAGCTGCTGCAGGATTACCATTTTTTCCAGGAGCATGCACCATTTGGAAAACAGAGAAGTCCGACAGCGTTCCTGTAAAACTATGAAAAGCCCAGTGTAAATCCAAAACGCTTACAGAGCATTATCTGATTTAAGCGATTCAGCAAGAAACGGCTAAACAGTAGTTGGCCACTGGGCAAGTAGCCCATCACAAAAGGTTTTCTTCTCTTAATTTTACACTTGAACTCTCTCAAGGCTCTCCCAGGTCCTCCTCCTCCTCTCCTTTTCTCTTTCTCCGTCGCCTCTTTGAACTCCCCTGCCTATTTCCTGACCTCTCTCCTTCCTCTGTCTCTCTCTCTTCCGCAGCCACTCTCTCCCTCTCTCTCAGAAGCGTGGACTTCCTTTTGATATTCTGCAGGATTAGCTCCGAGCTGTCTGCCTACGTGTTGTACGGATGCGTCGGATATAGAGGCTTTTCCGTCTAGTCTCATGGCTGCCTGGACTGGAGCACGCACAGGCACACACACACACACACACACACACACACACACACACACACACACACACACACACACACACACACACACACACACACACACACACACACACACACACACACACACACACACACACACACACACACACACACACAGACACACTCACTCATGAACGCAGAAAAAGTCCCCAGTAGATTCACTGTGTCACTTTAATTATGAGTTGAGAAGTAATTCCCAGATGTTCCTAGATCTAAACATCATAAAAAAAAGAATCTAATCTTATAAATATGTGGATTAATACATTTTGAGTATAGCAAATGTTCGAATTTCACCCCGATAGAATACTGCAGGCAGTACTGCGCTTTTGTTGGTAGGCCAACTCTGAAGTGAACATCATCCTGTTTCCCCCCGGTGAAAAAACCCAATGTCATTTTTTAAATTTCATTGGTGTTTGGATTAAAGTGATAGTTACACATTTTGTTCAGCACAATAATCTTCACCAATGTAGACCACTTTAATATATCTTTTTAAAAGTCTCCTTTTTAAGGACATTTAAAAGCTTAAAGGATTGAGGTCTACTGGTGTAGTTTATGTCGTACAATAAAACGTGAAAAAATGTCTTGAGCTTGTGTTAACCACAGACCATATTTCAGGCATCTGACCAAAACCCCATCAACTTTGAGACAAAAATGCAAAACTCATTTCTGGCTTTTCCTGCAGTACTCTTTTTTTAAATTTTTATTTTTGCCTTTTAACAACTTGCAAGATTAAGAGTCTAGCCATGCAATGGCGATATTTAGCTGGTAGCCTAATGTGTATCGAGTTAGCATGGTAACGTTTCTTAGCCGAAGCTCATGGGAATGTCATTAGCTGTACTGGTATCTGGACAAATCTGACCTCACAAAATGAAAAGGTCAACACGAGGTATTAGATTGTTTTCGCAGATGACATTTTCACCTGTGATTGGCGGAAAAGCACACGTTAACAAATTTCACTGGCGATGGCTCAGTTCCATGCACAAGCATGCACAATACTGGTGGACCCTAAAACTATCTCACTGAAACGTAGAGCATGTGGTTCTTTGTTATTAATCACAGCAGTGCCATTCCTCCTATGATATACCAAAATGTCTGTAAAAAAAAAATTGCGGACCAGCTGACCGCTCATAAAAATCCTACTCGCCACATGACACTGATGTCATCGTTCTCCCCCAGGGCTACGACCTCCTCCTCCATCATTTGATCTCGGTCACCCTCACAGGCGCTCAAGTGTTATTCTGTTCCCTGCAAAATATTATTTTATTCCACATAACACATGATAGTAACAATGCAGGAAGTTACACAGAAGGGTTAATGGGCCACATGATAAAGCTCATGGGAAACATATCGCCAACTCCCCGGGAGACTTTCCTCACACTGATGAAGAGCGGGGGTGAGAAGAGGTGGAGGGGAGGGGGGGGCAAAGCAAGGTTCACTGGTTCCCAAACTCCTGTGGAGCTTCAGTAGCCTTCACTGCCACCCTGAAGCTCCTCTCACCCCTCCTGTCTCCCCTCTCTCTTCCCCTTCACTGCCCTCCATCACCGCTCTCAAGCTTTTTTGCCTTTCTTTTGTCCCCCACCCCCACACCCAACGCTCTCACCTACTGGCCTTTAAACACCACCTTCCTCTCATCTCTCCAGAAACTTCTCTGCCTTCCCGTTCTCCCCCTCACACCTTGTCCATGTTGCACGATCCGTGTGTGTGTGTGTGTGTGTGTGTGTGTGTGTGTGTGTGTAGGGGCAGGGCTCTCTTGCTTACCTCACTCGGTTTTACTGTAGGCCGATGCAATGAATTACATAAGATCTGACAAGCTGCTTTATGACTGAAGGTCAATATTGACTTTCTACAAAACCAGCATGGTGGGAGTGAGACATAAAAAGCCAGAGAGAGCGAGAGAGAGGGAAAGAAAGAGAGGGGAGATTGCGAGAGGGAGATGTGAGTGTGCTCTCGGAGGCTTCCTGCTTCACTTTTTGTTTGTGTGCCCCTCACGTTACATTATTGAAACTGGCAGGAGCTCAAAGTCAACAAATTTAGAGATTTTCCTCCCTTGAGAAGAAGCTTTTTGCTTCCATTTGTTTATGTACAGACAAAGAAAAACTTCCAAACTATTGAAAATGGCCCCGACTACAGTAGATCATTCACTACAGAAAATATGAGGCCTAAATATCATCATGGCACCACATCAGTGCAAAAACTCGGAGACCCCTCAGTAAGCCCGGAAACGTATTCCAGGATGGATAAGTAAGCTGTACACAGCTCATCAATCAGCATGTTATCTTGTAAACGTTACTCTGAGACAAATCTCTTTTTATCCAGTGTTATTTTTTAAAATATCTTTCACTCCGCAAAGTTTTTATTTTAGATATCATGAAAAATTTATGAATGTTAAAATATGTACAAACATATGGCACAGATTGCAGAGTGACTGATGGGAAATGTGAACCAGAAACTAGACATTAACAAATGGACTGTACTTCTGAATGTAATCTCTTTTCGAAGCCGCTGGAGGAGGGGAGCTAAGGTCTGTGAAAGAAAACTAATCAAACGGAAAATCTGTCTCTTGAGGCCCATTGTGCCTTGTAGATGCATAAGTCAGACACACACACACACACACACACACACACAAATACACACACTCAGGCTATATGCTGTCAGGCCTGTCGTCTATCTACATCACATACGAGTTTTGGCATGCAGCGGTCCTCCGGGTGACAAAAAGCGCAGTCTTTTGTGCGTCGACAACTATTCCTTACATCCCTACATGGCCCCAGTAGGCCTTTTTAGAGGTGCAGGCAACCAAAACCACACACACACACACCTACACACACACACACACACACACACACACACACTATGGTTCTTTTTCTCTTTTGCACCACTTCACACTCACCTCCTCATGTTAATTTAACTTTTTTTCCCCCAAACAGACACTTCTGTGGTCAAATTGTTCAAATCTCCCTCACTATGGACTCTGCATTCCCAAAGGGACTAAAGTAACCTAATACTTAAAACTCTCCTTCTGCCAAAAAGAAAAAAAAAAAAAACTAAGCCCGTACGTCATCTGTGCAAGCAGCTTATTATGACCCATAGTTATGTTTTATTGTTAGCTGACCTCTAATGGCTGTAGTAGTTATGGTGGGAGCAAAGGAGGAAGTCGGGTGATGGAGTATAAAGAGCGACAAAGTTCAGGGTGGATGGATGGATCAATAAAATACAGGAAACTCCTAGTCGGTATTGTATGTTTTATCCTTGGCTGTTCCACAACATTGGCCGCAAATTTATTATAGTCCCCATGATGACGAAGGTCCGGTCCGCCTCTCGCTGGTATGCCCCCATAGGTCGTTTCTGAGGGTTGGGACAAACTACATATAGTCGCTTAGTGTTGGAGGACTCTGCAGTGCTGCCTCACGAGGAGTGATAACGAAAATATTAAATTCGTAGATCATTGTGAATTAATCAAGAATGTCTGTGTGAAGTTAAGCATTTTTTAATCCTTACAGTTTTTGTTGTGCTACTTTAAACAAGATGCATAGCAAGTTTCCACCAAGTTTCCTGATTGCTTGTTTCGTAACCTTCTCCCTCTCAAGCTCAGTTAGTTTCAGATTTTGGTTTTCGGGCATTGTGCTTCTGTGGATGCAGAAGTGTTATCTTTTTCTAGTCCAGAAATGACTGGCAGTGCCAAATACTTGACAATATATACATTTACATGATCTGTGTTGAGGCTATTGTCTATAATACATTTAAATTGGTTGCTATGTTTGCAGAGGAACCAGTCGGGCAGATTGTTGGTTTCTATATCAACGGTTCTTTGCACTGCCATTGATGATGATGATGATGATCCAGCTCTGGTTGGATGTTTATGATCTCCCCGGTGAAGTTTACTTAGTAGTTTACAGGCAACCATGGCCTCAAAACCAAGTCCGGGTATATTGCACGCTTGCGTGGTTACACTCAGAGAGGTCAAGAGGAGAGGAAATTATGTGGCTTACCTCAGACGTTTATCATGATGGTACAAAATCTTGTGTTTGTCCAGTGTGTGTGTGTATGCGTGTGCTGTAGGTGGTAGATTTAACATCCTGGTGTGCTGAGCTACCTCAGGAGAGAAAACAGGCATCCATCTGTTGGTCTGGTTGTGTTTGAGAACTTCCTAAACCACGGGCGGTCGGCGGGAATATTTGAGGTCTGAGGGTGACCGCCGTTTCTGCCTGCGTTGTTTACCTGGCCAAAATGTTTTCTTTTTTCCCAAACAGGAAGATCTAATCACGGCAATTAGCCGAGTTTTTTTCTTTCTTTTTTAAATAAAGCCGGTGGGAATAGCTGAGCCTGTGGATGTTTTGTGGCGGAGGCAGGGGCATCCGTTTGAGTGATCAAACCAAGATCAGACGGTGTTGTTTAACCCCGGCTCTTAATTAGACGACGTCTCAAGACATGTGTGCCCACCTTTGTTTGACACTGCCTTTGTTCGTTGACCACCTTTCCGATTGGTGAGAACCGAATGACATGTTAATGCTCAGTGTTTTGGTTGATGGTGCTCACTGGATGGATCCCCGCCTTACTTCAGCAGAGGTCATCCGCAGGTCAGAGTGCTGCAGGGTCAGAAAGTATAGTCCTTTCTCCCCGCTGTGTCCTCAGCCATGTGTAGAATGTGGGTCATCTTCAAAGAGGCTAAAGTATTAGCCTTCGACACAAAGCATCTGCAACTTCCACAGTAGGGTGAACTCCGGCTTGATTGGAACGTGGGACGTGAGAAGCTGAGGCTTTAGAAGGGGTCAGTGGTTTACAACTACAACACTAAACTTGCTCTCCCAAAACAGGTCAGAAAGAAAAAGTGTGTGTCCGTGTGTGTGTGTGTCCGTGTGTGTCCGTGTCCGTGTCCATAGTGGATATGTATACTGGTCTTGTGTTTTGACACAAGTTCTGTGTGTTTTCATTCCAGTTTACCAGCCTTTGGTGCCTATTTGGAGCTTGGGATTCAACTAAAACACATAAATTCTCAGGTGCAGGTACTTTTCCATACAATATATTTCCCAATCACTCAAAAGTATGAATTAACTTAATAGGGCAGTAAATAATAATGTATGTCATCATGTCCCCTGTTGCACTGTATGGGCGGGAAGTTGCAGGTGTTTGGATTGAATTTCCAGTCCCAAAAAATGAATACATGCACTTTTAATTCATCAGTGGATGACGGCTGTGCAAGCACTGCAATATGTTCTAGGGGTTAGCATTCATTGCACGTGTGGATTTCCTATAACAGATTCAGAACTTCTGCTATAATGAGCTGCTGTGAATAATAGTATTTTATGTCTGTTACGACTGTTTGGCAGTCATTGCTCATTGGAGGGGGTCCAGCCAGTAGACTCCTCTTTGTTGAGAGTGGGTGTTGATACAGGTCTTGTCAAAATATATTTTAATCAGTGCAGGGTCAGGCAAGTTACTTGAAAATATAATTACTTACATGTCACAATATCAAACCCTGGAAATAGTAATCAGTTAATAATTGTACATATGTTTGCTGCAAAGTGCCCATTAACAACTCAATATCTTCCTCACCCTCATAGTATCTGTCAAATGAGATGAATGTGTCCTGGGCCACAGTGAAGAACTATACTTACTCATCTGACATCCTCTGTCTCCATGGAAGTATGTTCTCATTCAGCTGACTTTGTCCACAGTGTCTAAAGATTTTAGAAAAGCCCATAGAGATAGATTACAAATGTAATAAACATCTTGGGGCGATTTGGAACACATAAGCTATATTCAGACACAGAAAAAGGTTCGCAGCGTCTGCGTAGAGCAGCAGGAGGCAAGACATGGCCTTATTTCTGCGGAAAGCAGTGTTTTTGTTTACAATCATAACCGAACATGCAGAGATTTTCCCGCTGTATTCTCACATGGGCTCTAAAT
The DNA here is from genome assembly GCF_022379125.1 of Scophthalmus maximus. Classification (NCBI taxonomy): domain Eukaryota; kingdom Metazoa; phylum Chordata; class Actinopteri; order Pleuronectiformes; family Scophthalmidae; genus Scophthalmus; species Scophthalmus maximus. The sequence continues at coordinate 9,592,316 of NC_061532.1, forward strand.
TTTACTAGGAGGCTGGCAGGAATAAAAGGCCCGTCCCAAGCAACATATAATTCTCACATAACCTTCTGGAAAATTTGAGGAAAATGTCCAAACTTCAACACTGAATAATCTCCATTAGTCCTGGTCATGAGCAGTTTCAATTTCCAGACACTTCCCCCTCAGCAGATGGTGACTAAAATGGGCCGACGAGTTTGTCTTGGGCTGGTGATGCCATCCATAATTGCATACTTTAATAAAACCGCAGTTTGTGTCATACATATATCTCACCGTCTCTGCATGAATGCGTTTGGAGCCCTTGCTCCGTATCTTCTGTCTCCAGTAAACGTCTCCAGCCTGTTGCCATTGGCCTTTTATCAGATTTAGTGGGAAATGCTGTTTACATCAGCTAATGGACCTGAATCACCAACATTGTCTTCCTTGCAAAAATACAATATTTTGACAGGGACCTCATACTTTACGTTTGGTCCAGGAAAATGTTCATCTCTTTCCAGTTTTGCAACAAGCATGGGTTTACTTGCTGCTTTATCTCACTCCGACTCATGCGTCACCGTGTTAGCACGAGCCGTTTAGCATCCACTCCACAGCGTCTCCCATGTGCTGCAGCCAACTGATCATAAGGCCTCCCGAGGTTTGCAGAGTGCAGTGTTGTATCATTAAGTCTGCGAGCGGACCACACAGAGCCGACGAGGGTGCCTGTGTCCTTATTAAAACTCTGCCTGGGCAAACCAGAGACCGCCAATATACACAGCAGATAAGACAGTTAGCAGCTCGCTCAGATTTACAGCCGCTGACTCGGGGAGTGAGAGGACGAGGGGCAAGGCGGAATATGGGTTCACATATCGTTTAATGTCAGGCAGCCAGATGAACGAACTGAGAACGATCGGTGATTTAAAACGTATATGTATATATATATATATATATATATGGGTGTGTAGGTAAGGTGTTTGACTAACAGACAGCAGTGGTATTGGTCGTAACAGATGTGAGTGAGAGTGAAAAGGCCAGAGGCGATACAGGGAGGCTGGTAAATGAGACGGATGGGGTGGGAGAGATGCGCGATGAAGCAAATGGGACAGGTAGAAATGTGAAAAGGAGATTTTAAATGACATGCTGTGGCCCACAATGATGTCACATTAATGTGTGGTTACTTTTTCAGCATTGACAAATGCATACTCCACGTCGTCGGTCAGTTAGAGCGGCTGACAAATGCAACAACTCTCTGGAATACTACAACTCCCAGTCATTAGCCAACTCCAGTTTTACACCAAATGTCAAATGTTTCTTGTCAACACCAGAAATCAGCCTGAAACCCCAACTTGATCTCTCACCTTGTTCACATAAATAACTCTCCCTCCAGAGCAGAGGTCAACTTTGTCTGATCCGCCCCACTCTCGCTCTACGTCTCTTTTGTCTGTCTTTGATTTACATCTGCCGTATTAAAACCTGGGCATCCTGCTCTAGAAAAACACCGCGTCTTAATTTCTTTGAGTAAATTTTAAGTGCCACGGGCTTGTTTGGCGTGTTCAGTGTCAGGTTTTGCAGACTCCCCAGTGTGCAGGCCCACCTAGTGTGACACTGCACCTCGTAAAGAAATCAAGCCGGAGTTTTGGGAGAGGCTTTCCTCCCCGGGTGAGTGTTGGGTTTCACTACCAGTCTGTGGATTGAGTCACAGCACAACAAGCAGCGCTAAGTAAGACAAGGCCATTTAGCCACCTGAAAGTGGATACACGCACACGTACGCACACGTACTGCAAAGTTCCTCTGCTTTCAATCACACTTACTCTGTGCAAACTCCGTGCATTAAGTCTCTCATTTTTTTCCCCCCGTCAGGTCAACATCTGCTTCGTGAAACATTTTTGAGATCATGCTTTTTTAGTTCAATCTGAACATTTTTGAGGTCGAATAAGTGTCACTGTGAACATCTGTGGATTTTAAACATTCGTCGCTTGGAAAACTATGTTTTTTTCCCCCCCTTGCCTGTTACAATGCACACATTGTCTTAAAAATTAAAACTAACCTAAAGTACCCCAAGATACTCACACATGTTGCTTTGCCCGCTCACACACTTCCCGGCAAGTTTTCCCAGAGGGGTTTTCAGCGCCAAGCTGCTGGCACTGGTGAGTCAACCACAAACATCACAAACATGAACACAGACCACAACAGTCTTGTGGAATATTATTGTGTTTGAACTTTGTCAACCTCTGTGCAGAAACACCAAAGGACATTGGTTTTCTCTAATGTCAGGTTGAATGGATGCAAAAGGCAACGCACAATTATCTGTTCCTTCTAGTGTTGCACTGATCCCAGAAGGACAAACATAATGAGAAAAGTGTAACCTTAACTTCGACCACTTTCTTCTTCTCTGGGAAACCAAAAAACATGACGATATTTTTCACCCGATGTGTCCCGTCCTCGGAGCATCAGAAGAGATGTGAGTGGCGATCGTGTTCCTTTGGTTTCTTCTCTCAGCAGGAATCTGCTCCACCCGCTCCAGAGGCAGCTTTCTGTAGGTGATCCTGACCTCCGACCCGATGAAGGCCAAAACATGTTGGCCTCCTTTGTGACATGTTTTGCCTTCAAATTGCTTCTTTTTTTTTTCCACCAGCACCTCGCATGTAGCTGGGTAAAAAATAGTAGAGCTGCTGTTTATATAGCGATTAACTTACCATATTTTCACAAGGCAAGTCTTAACCCGTATTGTGAAGCTGACTAGACCAACGTAGACCAGATTAAAATATATAACAGGAAAAAAAATGTAAGAAAGATAAAATAAAGACATTTCCTTCCATATTAATGTATGATTATACAGTTAATAATGCAGTATAAGGATGACATTTCTTCAGCAATTCACCATTAACACTTTATTTTTAATGAGTAACGCCAGACTCAGATTTAAAATCTATTCCGACTTGTTTTGAGTGCAGATGGGATAATCTAGTTATGACTATGCAATGCTGTTTGTTTTAATTCAAGGAAATGTCCCTTGCCTAGTCTTAATCAGCAGTCATATCGCACTGTAATGTTTTGCTAAAACAAGGGACAGTCGGGATCTCCAGACACTTAGCCGCAAAGTTTCAGGACAAAAATATTTGTTTAAGATCTAGTCTTTTGGCTCGCGCGATGGTATACTCTGAACATTATCTCGAGACAAAAGATTTGACCTTTTGTTCGCTTAAGCTCAGTGGTTGTTTTTCAGCCTGTCACATTTCATCTCATTGACAACGATAGCGCTTCAGTTTCGGTCTTACAATAATCATGAGACTTAACTCCCCTCTTCGACGATGATAACGATATAAACCAGAAGAGCACATATCACACATCTACAGCAATGGTTCAACCTTTAACTCTAAAGTAACGCCACCATTATTGGTCAATGATTTTCATCGAAGGAGATATTTTCCGCAATGTCTATTGTTAATAGACATAATCCACAATACTAAATAGTCTGCAGGCATGTTCCCGGACCAGTGAGGCCGTGGGTACTGCAGTGCTTTCAATTAAATACTGATGGCAGCATTTTAGCAGGTTGAACATGTTTATAGTGGAGGCAAGGAGTCCTGGTGTGAAGTTTTCAAGACTAACACTCATTTTAAGTAACTCTTTTAAGTCTTGTTTTACAACTTCTGATACTGAGGCATTGGGACCTATTGTATCTTAAGAAATCTTATAACACAAAGGCAGATTCCTTGTTTCAGATAACTTGTTTCCAGCCAAAGAAAGCTCATATCTAAAATGATCTCCCCCAAATTTGATTGGGCGTGTTTGCAGTTTAGTGTATCCTCACTGTTCCACTAGCAGATAATGAAATCTGATAGTGTAGTTTATATTGTGGCCAGTTTTAGTTATTTTAAGTGGAGCAGAAGCCAGTCAGAGGGCCGAAAATCAGAGCAGCAGTGAATTCAAAAGGCTTCGTTGTTGAATTTGTGAATGAAACATCGCAAGCACAGAGATCAATTCAGAATCCAAAAGTGAATTGATTCAAGCTGCAAATAGTTGTTTTTTTTCTCAACACAGTAACGTTTAGCTTCCGCTCGCCGTTAGTAGCACACCTGCCAGATTTGTAACCTTAGAGACTGGATTATTAAAAGAACCACACCATTTCCCATACTTATTCATCTTTTGTGCTGAAAATTTGACTAGATTTAGATCTGATGCAGACCCCAGCCTCAGTATTGGCCTCATGTTACATTGTCTATGGGAATTAAAATACCTTCAATACATAGAATGTATAAAAAAGTCCCCGGATCCCGAACGGGAAGTGCCTGAAGCCTGAATTATCTGGAATGACCAGCAGAGGGCGACTCCACTTGTTGCAAAAAAAAAAAATGTTTCTATAGAAGTCTATGAGAAAATGACTCTGTTTCTCACTTGATTTATAATGTCAGTAAACAGCTTCCTGAGGAGTTTATGGTTCAATCTGTAGTTTCAAGTCTTCTTCAACACAGCACGATGTTCATTTTGGAACTCGTGGTCCCATGTAGAATAAAATAGACGATAAAGCGCGGCATGCATTGGGCCTCTCATATAGCGTGATTGACAGCTGACACCGTCCAATGGGTGAAGGCCGCAGGTGTAGGTGGACGTGCAGTGGGCAAGCTCTCAGTTAGGCTCATCTCCCCACTCCTGCAAATATGTCTACTTGTGTTTTTAAAAAAACAAGATGGCGCTGGTCAAAGTGCAAAACTCAAGGTATCAAATCTACAAATCACAAACCAGTGGGTGACGTCACGGTGGGCTGCCACTTGCAACTCTTCTTCATGACTCAATTCTTCTTCTTCCAGGATTTGGCCTTGTAGCAAATACTGTTTTCAGCAATGGGTCAGGAAATTATCTCGGCCCCTCAGCTCTGGGGAAATCATGATTAAAATCAAGTGAATTATAGAACACATTATTGCAAATGTGTCTTAAGGGAGATATTTTTTCTATTGTCGAGTCGTGAATAGTGATTACACATGGAAGGGCAGAGATATCCAGGGACGAACCCAGTGATGATTTTAACCAAAGCTGAGGTTTCGAAATGATCAAATATGTTGGTGATGTAAAACGGATGTTTAACAAGGATTACGTTAAGTCTCCCAGCTTCAAACTGTTTCTCATCACTGACCCAACCAATGGGTGGTTCCACTATTCCCGCCAGGGTCACACACAGGTCAGACATACTGTATATCATCCATGGAAAAAGCTTGCTTCTGGAACAGGAGTGTGTGGGAGTTCATAGAAAAGTCTGATTGGACTTAAAAGAAGTGTAGAAATAAAACTATCACCATAACCTCTCTGGACGTAAATGTGAACTGAGGACATTTATTATGTTCAAGGGGGGGAGAAAAAAAAAACACAGAATGATGGCACCTTTCCAGTTTACATGTAGCAGGAAGGAGCTTCCTTGTTATTAAAAAAAAATTCAATGCCTGATTGATTAGGGCTAATAGCAACAAGACTTTCTTTGGAATTTGGCATTGTAAGGTTCCCGCTTGAACATATTATATTTAGACAACCACTCATGCAGTTGACACGTCTTGGTCTTTTTTACTGTACACGCCGGTGGGCATGTGAAAACTTTTTTATAAAGTTTCATAAAGTCGGGATTAATTCTGCTGTAGTTTTTTTAAAATAACATCCTGAGGGTCCCGTTCGAGTGAAACATGCTGGCACACTGTTGTAGGGAGGACTGGAAATCCTGCTCTGATAAAGTAGACTCCTCAATAAAGTGCCTCCTTGCCCACTAAGGGGGGAAGCCTCCTTTTAAAAAACAGATTAGTTCCTTTAGTAATCCTTTTTTAGTGTGTGTGTGTGTGTGTGCTTAGCCACAACACTAGTCAGTGAATGTTAGTACCTTGCCCCATCAATCAGGTTGAATGTTACTTCACAACACCAACAAACTCACGGAGAGTGACTCATGCCTTGAACTCCCAGCCTGCCTCAGAAAACAGATGAAAGAGCTGGCGTATTCTCCGGATGCCTTTTTCCAAACAAACGGAGAAGGACACATGGCACCGAGCATGTGACTGGCAGACAAATTGTGTGATCATTGCTAATTGCAGGGTGCTGCTCTCTGGCAAAACGGCACACTCAATTCTTTTGGCAGGATGTATCACGCTGTGATTATGGTTTAGGGCTGAACCTCTTGCGGGGAGGGAGAGGTGGTATATCGTTATGATGCAACATTACGTGTAGAGGAATGTGGTGTGGGATTGGGTTTAGAAGATCTACTAATGCGTGACCCAGTGTGTCTCTTGGTGGATCGATGTCTCTCTCTCTCTCTCTCTGTGTGTGTGTGTGTGTGTGTGTGTGTGTGTGTGTGTGTGTGTGTGTGTGTGTGTGTGTGTGTGTGTGTGTGTGTGTGTGTGTGTGTGTGTGTGTGTGTGTGTGTGTGTGTGTGTGTGTGTGTGTGTGTGTGTGTGTGTGTGTGTGTGTGTGTGTGTGAATTGAACAGCTTACTCCAGGGGGAGGAGGGAGGTGGTGGTGGTGCACTCTACCTGCCTCTCTTACGTCGCTGGTTAATTTCCATGCTTTTGATTACCTGAAATTCCACATGACACAGTTCCACAAAACACACACACACACACACACACACACACATACCTTTTGAATACAGTGTAAACATGTTCAAACAAAATACAAAGTCGTACACCTCCTCTCGAGGGCACCTCAATATCACAATTAGTTAACCGAGTGGTCTAGGTGGAGCTTCATAAAAAAGAAACTGTGAAGTTTACAGAGCCCATTTATAAATCAAGAGGTTTATGGTGCACTTGTGGACCATGTTACATTTTATGGGTAAGGCCCTTTTGATGTTATGGGAGTAAATACTGGTGGAGTGAGTTCATTCAATGCATGCCTTACAGTATTCCGCATGCGCTTTCAGCACCACGCGAATGCTGCGGTTACAAATTCAGATTACGAACTGCAGAGGAATCTATAACCGTAATGAATATATTCCCAGACAACGATTACAGCAAAACCATGCTGCTGAACTCCATGCCTGGAAAAAAGCCAAAGTCATTTCCATGTGCGAGAACTTGTCTTATACATTAACCATTACGTGTAAGGAAAAATTGAAGGGCAACAACGGTTATTTGTGTAAGCGGCGGCCAGGGCTTGGGCTTGCGTTTGCTGCAGACAAAAAGGTGGTGGTGCCCTGAGCTGATGGCCAACGTCAGAATGCCAACATGTTCACTATGACAATGCTAACATTGTGATATTTAACATACATAATGTTTTTCATGTTCACCATCGTAATCAATTAGCACTGAACACATCATTTAACAAGTCAAAGGGATCACCAAAGTCATGAGAGTTCATCATCTGGGCAACACGAAAAAATTATTAGTTTTTTTAGATATTCTGAATTATCCATAACGTGTACTGCCAACAGTCTCCACGGGGACTATTTCTTTGTTGCTTTGAAATCCAGTGCCACTTCCTGTGAGTGTAAAAAAAGAAAAAGCCCCAGGTATACTCAGCTTGTTAAATCAGCTGCCGCTTATCTCAGCTTTACAATGCACCAATTAATGGGAGGTCAAGCCTGAGGTCAGAGGTCGGCGTTTGTGAGGAGTGGCGCAAAGAGTGGATGTGTGTTTGTGTTTGTGCTTATGGGGATGCCTGTGTGGCCGTCAACAGTGCAGGATGGGAGAGTTGTGACAGGCCCACAATGGAAGGTACACACAGATAAGGCCGCGTGTGCGTAAGGAGAGTGACTAACAGCGAGTTCCCAAACACACCGGAGAGATGTTCTCACAAGAGATAAAAGCTCTGAAAGCATCTCCAGCAAATACCATTCATTAAATGGCTTGACATTTAGGATTGGATAAGGTTTTCCTTTGTGTTCACAATGAGGAAGTGTACTTACCTGGGGATTATTTAGACTGAGTGCGACCGACTCATTGATGTAGTTTGAAGATCTGTTAAACAACGGGGAGATAAGTCTCGCTTAGCTCAACAGTCGGAGAGCACGGTCAACATTTGTTTCATTTTGGCCGTGCCAGCAATTGTTCTCTTGTCTTGAAGCTGATGTTAACAATATTTTATATTAACAGTGGGTGGGGGCGGGGGGTGACTACATTTGATGTTGCTCTTCAGGACCGATAGATAGAGAACAATCACCTGACTCTTTAAATCCCCTCAGATCAGTGGAGAGTTTCAACATCTCTCAGCTCAGGTGAATATAACTTCCCCGCCCTGTGTTCACCATAACCACTTTCATCAACCTCATTTCCAGCAGCAGTAAAATCAACTTCAGGCAAAGTCAGGCACCAGCTGGAAAACATGGAGGAGCGTTTAGCAGGAACGAGTCCATAGCCTCTTGCGGTACTCCCGACCTCTAACCTCGGGATTTTCCAAAAGCTCTGAGTTCACAAGATGTGTTGTAATTTTAGTCAAATAGAGATTTTCTTTGGAATTTTATTAGGAAAATGTTTGCATTTCCTGCATTATGTAACTGTAAGCCACTTGCCAGCCTCTCTTCTAGCCGTCGACAGTAACGCTAACGTTTTAGAAACCGTTGCCTACACGACTTCCCATGTCAAAAGAAAAAGGTCACTGCATCTCTGACTGAACGGTCAGGATTTGAGTTGCATTGTGGGTAAAGGTTATGTGCCAGGTTTAGACAGAAAAAGAAGAAGAAGAAAAAAAGATGGTATCTGTTTCTGCCGCATTAATTCAATTAGATCTTTTTTTAACCCTCCGTCCCGTGTCGTAGGAGTTCAATCGGACTTTATTAAATCATGGTCGCAGCAGATCAGAAACTGCTTACTACAGTATGTGCCACTTCTGGAGGAGAGAAAGGCCTCGTCTGTTCTTTAGGTATGGAAACTTGTTCTAATGGGATCATTCAAATAATTTAAACAAAATATTAATATATTCCTTTCAGAACAGCTGCTGCAGACCCCAGAGACACCCAAAGGCTTAGCTAAGCCAAACTAAAGACCTCGTACAGCATCAACAACAGTAAGAGGGTCACTCTGTGTAAGTAGGACAAGCATGCAGGAAAAATACTTCGTTATAGCATTTGAAATAAGAAGTTTCAGATTAATTTAAAACAAAGACTGACCTGAACCCATACTGCACTGAGCCTGCACAAAGTCCAGTTGGGGAATGAGAAAATGCCCTGAAGGAGGAGATTTGCCTGCTTCTGCTGTGTGACTTCCTGAACATGTGTTCCCTCAGTTCTCGTCCCGACATATTGAAACATGATCAATGTTGACAGGACTGGCCCTTGCTCGGGTTAAAGAAGTTTATACTCTTCACTCTCTCGCTCTTTCCTTTCATTTTTCTTCTGCGCTGACCAAATAGGCTTATGACCTCTTTGAACTGCTTGACTGAGAGTACGCAAAAGAAAACTCACTTACTGGAACTGACCAAATGAGACGAAGTGAGGAAAGGAGAAAGAGAAAAGCGGCGAGGGAGTGGACTACACTGTTATCTTTAGAATAGGAAGAACTTGCAAAGAGGAGAAGGGGGGGAGCCATTTTTCTCACTTGTTAGAGTACTTGAACATTAGCTCTCACTTCATCTGAAGCTGCTTATCTACTCATCCTAATGAGAGAGCGGGACGGAGCAGGAGGCGAGAAGGGCAATGGAGGTCAGGTGGACGGGCGCTGCCGCTGTCCGGCACGCTCCTCGCAGCTGGGCAGGGTCGACGGTTGCATCTCTGATCAGCTGATGATTCATAAAGTGAGGGAAGTCATCTGCGCCACATTGAGTCCAAATGGCTGTCAGATGATTTCTGTGAAGAATGGAATGACATTTGATGAATATTAACTAAAACAGAAAGGGTGGCTTTGTCCCTGAGATATGATAAGACACAAAGATCCCCTCTTCTTCTTCTTCTCTTGCGTAAGAGAGAAAAGTTGGCTGAGGAGGGAAATTTTGATAAGTCTTTGATGTTTGCTACTGCAAGTCACAGTCATTTTCTAGTGATGTACACACACACACACACACATCTCTGTTCCTTTAACTTGGAAAAATCAATGTTTCGTTTCTTCTTCTTCTTTTTTTTAAACATAATCTCAGAGACACACACATTTGCACGAACACAATTGGCCCTGAACAAACAGACACACCTGAGTCCACACACACACATACAGTACATCTCATGAATGTATAAATGTGCACACATGAATGCAGCTCGGTCACGTGGTGTTTGACAGTGAACGTTATCAGAGCACACAAGCGGTGAAGGTTAATTCCTGGATAATTTATACAAGATTGGTTGAGAGGTCGGCTCCGATAACACACGCAAAGACGCACATTCTTACAAAAGGGAAAGAGAACAAGGTGCAAAGGAGGAGAAGGAGCAGAGAGGAAGAATGTGTAATTTGGCGCCAGGTGATAAAAGAGTGTGGCAGTCAGCCATTAGGCTTTTGGTAACGGAATGCCTCTGTTACATTATACATTTACACAATGTGACTTTCATCCTCACATGCTCTCTCACACACAAACACACACACACAAACCTTTCTGTGGAGGAAAATCATTCATTGATAGTTTGAGCAATTTCAGGCTTAAAAATTAAATTTCTGTTCGTGTGTGATCAAAATGAAAACGTAATGATTGTTTTTTCTAAAGGAAAAAATGAATAAGTGATTTGGGGTTGTTTTTGTTTTGTAAACTTTTACACAAAAGCTCAAACGTTTGGTTATCATCTACAAACATTGCTGTATCAACCTGATGATGGCGAAATCATTAAAATCATTATCCAACAGATTTCCATGAAATGAAAATCCCTTTATATGGCCAACAATTTTTTAAGCAGTTGCAATTCAAAGTATTTTCAAAGGTTTTCTATTTTGGTGGCTGCGTCCACCGTTTCTGTGGGACTCCATTTGCCACGCATATGCTTTGCAGCAAACAATGCATGTAATCCAGTGTTACAGGTTGTAAGTATAGCCTCACTGTTGACTGTTCACTCTCCCACAGTCAGATCAGAGCGGTGCTACGTTGTTGCCGATGCTAACCAGACATGCTTTAAACATTTCAGAGCGATTTGTCACCAGTTTTAGCATTGGACGTGCATCTTTAAAACAAGACTCGAGGGTAATGAACCGAGGAGCAGCTTAAAGCTGAGTTGTCGGATGAAGAGCTGCAGGCAACAGGTTGCACACCTCCAACTGTTCAACAAGGTAACCACGTCGTGTTGCCGCGTCCTGCTGTTGCGGGAAAAAACTATTTGTGCATAATGGGGGGGGGGGGGCATATTATTCACAGACTTCAAAACGTGACTTTGGCTTTACCGTATAATTTATTCATTTGTTTGTTTCAGATCGTGTGCCCACGGCACAAAAAACGGAATCGCCCTGATTTCCCTGTCACCATGATGACATTTATAAATGTGCGTCAGTGTGCATGTCCATGGAGGGGAGGCTGTTTATTGTACTTTTAGGAAAGGACCATTTCATTAAAGTGTGTGTGTTTACATATCCGAGTGTGTTTAGTCAGCACAAACTGGGATGCCCACACACACACACACACACACACACACACACACACACACACACACACACAGAGTGTATCTACTGTAACCTTGCCGGCTTCAGCGCGCACATGCACACAGGCACACACTCTGAGTCAGCAGAAACGGGAGCACGGTGACCCCGCTAATGAACCCGAGTGTTGTTCTTCAATTAAACGGCGGACAGGTACCGAGGCCGAGGGACTCCTCTCAGCACTGCTCCGGTTACAGGACAGACGGCTCCCTCTCCTCCTCCTGAAAGCTCTCTTTCTCCTTATCTGTCACTGGCCTTGCTTCTCTGCTTTCTTGCTCCATCACGCCTCAGTTGTCTCCAATGCAAAGTCTCCTTGTCTGTCTTCCACCCCCCCCCCCCCCCCCCCCCCCCCCCCCCTCCCCTCATTCCATTGAGACGCACAGTAAGGTATGAGTCGTAGCAAGCAGGCCTTGTACGCTCGGGCGCATAGCTGCCAACTTATGTCATTACATACTGATCAGCTCTTTCCACTTCCTCCGTGTCTATCAATCTGTCAGTGAGGAGTAACATTTGTAGCCCTGCAGTGGCCCGTCGGTCCAGCAGAGGGCATCACAGCTATTTGTGCAGATGTCACTGGCATTAATGATATTATCTAGAAATATCACTTTTGTATAAAAAATCATGAGGGAGCATTTTAATTGACATTGTTAGATTGTTTAAATGTGATCAACGTTGCTCATGTGAAGTGACGGCATTATAGGTGTTGCACAAAATGTATTCTTTTTATTTTATTTTATTTTTTTACTTTTCATGCTCCAATTTAAATCAGGATATAAATTAATTCAACAAGCCAAGGAAAGTCATTTCCCCTCATTAGTTTGACATAGACCAGTGGAGGGAACTGGTGCATCTCTTCTTCTTTTTGAGGTACTTGTACTTTACTTGAGTATTTCTGTTTCACGCTGCTTAATATTTTACCCCGGTACATTCAATCGTCAGGTCATGATCCTAGTTACTTTTCAGATTAATCACACACAACATATGGTCTGGTTATAAAATATGAAGCATGGCTATGGATTAAAAGACTTGTTACCACCTACAACATTGAAGTACGCCACTCTTTATATAGCAATACATCCATAATGATTATCCAGCAACACAATAAACCACTTACAGGGCTGCTATTATTATGCATGAGACCTGTTCTTTTTATACTTTGCTACTGCTTATTTTTTGGGGGCCTAATATTACTGAATACAATTTTTTTTTATTGAGGACATTTACTTGCAGTAGAGGAGAGCTCATATCTCTTCCACCGCTGACAGGAATGTTGGAGAGGAGACGCAGAATGTTTATTTTCCTTAATTCCTCAATGTCATCATCATCGTCGTCATCATCATCATCATCATCATCGTCGTCGTCATCATCATCATCGTCACACCATCAGCGTCACTACACGCGCAGTCACTTCCTCAACAGCTCGTTTCATGTCCGACAGTCGCCCCCTCTCCCCCTGTGTGTCTGACTCCTCTCTCCCCGTCGTGATGTTCCAGCTGCTGCTCGGCACCGACCGTCGCAGTCCACCGCCGGTCTCGAATACCGGAGTGACAGGGGAGGAAGTCACGAGTCGCCGAGTCAGAGACTCACCCACTTTTCCATGAGGCGCGTGCGCGCTGTGACGCGCCCCGAGGCGCCTCGGAGCGGCGCGGCCACTGACTCGGACGCGGTCACATTCGGCAACGTTGCGCGGCGCACGCACACACGCAGCCGTACTGACACATGGCATACGTGTCCGGTCTCACACACACACACACACACACTCACACTCACCTTCTTTTATCGGAAAAGATATTTGCCATAATCTCCAGTCACCGGGGCACGTGGGAGTCCAGGGGAAACATATGTTAATATAACATTTGTCATTTTATTTGTTATTTGCGCGCTAAAAAAATGTTCCCCACAAAGAATTGGCCATGGAAGTGACTATTCAGAGACGTCGTGTAGACGTATACAAATATAGAGTACGACATGAATCACCCTTACAGTTGTGTGTGTGTGTATGTATAGCCTATTAATAGGCCGTGCCCTTGACAGAAAAAGACGCCATCTGATGATGAAATGGATTTCATAAGCATGGACACACAGCGGGTACAATCTGACTAAACTATCACAACGTCCTGTTCTTTTTTTTTTTTTCTTTCTTCTTTTCTTTCTCTCAAACGAAGAAATATATATTTCAAAATAAAGAAGAAGAAAGAAAATGGACCGGCGCCTGTGAACTCGCCGGCGGCGGCGGTGTGGTCACATGAGTCGACGTCTCGCGGATGAAAGTTGGAGCGAGAGACGCGCAGTGCTGTACATCAACCCATAGAGGACACACCTACCCCCCTCTCTTTTTTCTCTCTCTCTCTCTCTCTTCTTTTTTTTCTCTTCCTTCCTCTACTGATCCGCAGATCCACGTCTCCGCTGGTAATCGCTCCCACTGAGCCACAGCGCGAGGGACCGTGTTCCGTGTGCGCGGACCTGCTCAGTGCGCAGCGGCGAGCGGACAAAGTTTCCTGCGGGACGAACATTTCTCCGCGCGGTTTTATTTTTCACTCCGCGTCAGACCCGGGTCCGAGGGTTCGAGTTGCGCAGGGGAGCAGGCGACAAGTTTCACATGGACAGTTACTGGGAGACGGCTGGCGCAACAAGCATGGGATTATTTCTGTAATGTGGATTGCAACCGCCTTGCAGGAAAACACAGGTCCGCTGCGGAACAATGTGAGACGTTATGCGTCTTGGATTTTCGTGTTTCTGGATATCTTGAAAAGCATTGGCAACAGTTGAGAAGGAAGAAGTTATGCGCAAAGGATTTTACCCTCCAACCCCTGGACCAGCATGGATTTGCCATTACAACCCCCTTCCCCCTATTTAGAGAAGTTGTAGCCGGTCCACTTGTGTCATTGTACTTGTTGTAAACTTCATGTTCGAGAGCAAATCGCCTCATCGGCCGCTTGGATTTTAAAACGTCGCCTGCCTTTGGATTGGATTTCCAACACCATGAACTTTATTGACAGTTTGACACTACTATTTTTGACGCTGTCAGCTGTCAAGGTGAGTCGTATGTTCCGGAAAACGTTTTGGATCAAAAAAGGGGGGGCAGAAAAACAGCAATCGACCTTATTTATGCGACCTGGTCATTAATGTGTAGCTCGTCCTTGTCTTTCCTCTGGCTAGGTCATCGCTTCGTGTTGAGACTAGCCGAAATGTTTCGTGGCTCTCCGGAGATTTAAACAGCCATTACGCAGAGCCGACACCAAACCGAAGCCACACACTCGCGGATCGGGGGGTGGGGGGGCTGTCTGTGTTGCAAATGTGGTATATGAGATTATTTTTACATAATGTTGTGAAGTTTGACGCCTGGTGATCGCAGGCCTGCTCTCAATCCGACCCCCGGAGATATTATTACGCTTTAAAGGCGCAGTGGCTCCATTCTGAATTAGGACATGTGAGCAGGTTCACTCCTGGCACGGAGACGACCCTCATGGTGAAGCCCGCTTCACTTCTCACTGAGTCCTAACACTCGGCTCCAGGAGGAGAAGGAGAAGAAGAAGGAGTGGGGGGGGGGGCAGAGGAAAAACCCAGGCGTCACTCCACAGATTAATCGGGTTCACTTGGGAATTTTAATGGCTGTTTGAGAGCGCCCTGTAAATCGTTTTCCATATAATCATTAATCAAGCGCAGTGTGCCCAGGGAGGCTTTGAGCAAAGGTTTCAAGGTGAAAACATAATGCAACTCGCCACTTCGAGAAGCACCGACATTTTATTCCCCAACACTAATCGACTCATATCATTTCATTTTTTTTGTTGTTAACGGGAGTTTCGGCTTTCACTTCGGCGGGAGCGAAGATGTCCAAAGTAACAACACAGTTCCTCCCCAGAGCATCTTATGGAAGTTTCATGATGTGTACCCCCCCCCCCCCCCCCCGGTCCGATGAAGTGCTTATTTGACTTAACTGCTTGATTTAACGACGGCTAATTCATCCAGTCGTCGCCGGATGGTATCGGGATGTAGTCCCAACTGCTCGTCTGCAGCCGGCCTATCATCGCGCGGCTGAAGGGCCGGTGTTCACAGCTTGACACCATCCATTAGTACTAACACGCCGGGGTCCCTCGGCCCTCGAGGCTGGACCCTCTCACGCCACCACAAAGGGGGAGGAGACTGCATACAACCAGATCTTTTTTCTCTTTTTTTTTTCTTTTTTTTTTCTTTTTTTTTTTTTTGTTCCTTTCTTTTTTTTTCTTTTCTCTTTTTTTTTTTCATTTCAGAAATAGAGACGAGTGTCTGCGCTTCCCTCGCGAGGCGGCCGCGGTGAAGACACGCCGGTGCTGCGGGACCGGGTCTCACGCAATATTGGCGAGATGTTGCGTGTGTGGAAAAAAAAAAAAGAGGGA
The DNA here is from genome assembly GCF_022379125.1 of Scophthalmus maximus. Lineage (NCBI taxonomy): Eukaryota > Metazoa > Chordata > Actinopteri > Pleuronectiformes > Scophthalmidae > Scophthalmus > Scophthalmus maximus. The sequence goes on from NC_061532.1 coordinate 9,608,175, forward strand.
GGGAGGTAGAGAGGGAGAGAGAGAGAGAGAGAGACACACACACACACACACACACACACACACACACACACAGAGACAGAGACGAGGGGGCGCGCGAGGTTGCGCGTGTTCGCGAAGGCCACAGAGGGTTGTGCGTAAATGCGCGCACAGATGGAAAGTTGCCAAAATCCTTTGTGGTCCGACTGGTGAGGTGACAGCTACCCCCCTGTGAGGGAAAGAAGCAGGCTGGAATTCTTACTGGTTTTAAGGGCAACAGTTATTAATCCGCGTTGCCCAGAGGCGGCGGAGTCGCACGGTTTGTCAAAGGTTTACCAACTGACACAAAAGCGACAGAGCAACCTCAACAGTCTCCAAAATGTTGCCACGTAGCCGATGTGTCAGAATTTAGATCAGCTCGTTTGGCCCGTTCTACCTCTGGTCAAATATTTGGCCATATAAGGCCTTAGCCAGAACGCAGACAAGGATTTATGACAGCTGTAACACAAGCAACTTAACGAAGAATCGTATTCTGAGATGTTATTCCAAATTTTTTTTTGAATACGCGAATTCATAGCACAGCTGGCTTTTACTTAAAATGTGATATTCAAAGACATATTTGCGGATATGCTGTAAGATAAGAATCATGCTCTAAACCATATTATTTCTTCAGTGCTTATAGACACAATATCAACTTTTGACTCTCACTGCCCCCTGTTCAGAGAATAGGCCAGGCTAAGATAAGGCACATGATGTGCTCTGTTCATATTGTGGCAGTGGTCAACAGGAATGTCCAAATGCAAATATATATTGTTTTGCGCAACTGGGGATAAGTAAAGGGCATGGGCTGCATTTTCTCAGCTCTTGCACAATCTACTGTAACTAACGTCTTTTCTTTGCCTTTTTTCCCCATTGCAGAGTGCCCACATACCGAAGAACACAGCAAGAGGTCCACATGACGGTAGGTGTCCCACAGGGCACCGTGGGAATACAGTCTGCACTGGCACACAGCCAAACAGAAAGGGCTGATCTGAGGTTCACCTTGACATTACAGGCAGATTATCGCCCCCTGGTGGACAACTTTGTAACTTGACCCTGCCCACACATATCTCCCCCCCCCCCCCCCCCAAACTCACATTGTTTTTGTTTTTTTGTAAATGAGCAGTTTCACCCCTAAATCTCAACACGGGGACGTTCTCATCTTGTACAGAATTCCACTTTTGTTTGGGGTTAAGCGGGGGGAAATGTTTTGGTGACCAGACTCTTTTATAGAATGGAATTTCACCCTCTTGGCTCACAGTTCCACTTTGCACAATCCCAACGTTGCCCAATCTGATTTGGAGAATCAGAAGCTGAACTTCGTAATATTGTTCAGGCCCAGTGTGTTTGGTTTGGCTCCCAAGAGGGATGTCAGGCCGGGGGCTGTTTTAGGCTCACTAATGTTCTGCGTGATATTTTGGAGGTGTTGTCTCTCCGTGGTGCGAATGTGTTTCTCAAGAGCAGAACTCATGCGAAGACGGAGCGAGGAGGGGAGGAGACTGGAGGTGAAAGAGCAGACAAGAGGTTATTATTGTACAGCTGTGGCCGTACAATAACATAATTCAGCTGGATCACAATGGGTCAGATGTAGAGCTTCTGCAACAGCAATTATTTGGTTCAGCAGTTCAAAGCAGATATTTGAAATTGTATAAGCAGGTTAAATCTCTATTTACTTGCGTAAACCAAGGTTACCAGGTGTTTATCAATTGAATAATAGAAAGTAAAACGTGTGTGTGCATGTATGCGTGTGTTTCCTCTCCTCCACTCCGACTCCCTTGAGGGCCTGCCAGCTTTTTTAAATTCAAATTCGCCCTGTAGTTGTCTGTTACTGCTACACCACACAGGTATTCATCAGTGGTTTAGTCTGGAGCGCCTCTGCCGTTGTGTAACCACGCACCCTGTGATCCTGTGTCTCCCAGTGATCCCTTTAATGGAGGTGTACAACAAGAGCATGTGCCAGCCTCGGGAGCAGCTGGTGGAGATTCTGCAGGAGTATCCAGAGGAGGTGGAGCACATCTTCATCCCGTCCTGCGTGGTGTTGACGCGCTGCGCCGGCTACTGCAACGATGAGATGCTGCAGTGCATGCCGACATCCACCTATAACATTACAATGGAGGTCAGCAGCTTTATTATTACAACAGTAATATTTTTGGGGGTGGGGGGCGTGCAGTGAGGCTCACAGGGGCTGCTTTATCTTCTTTTTTCTTTAGAAACGTCTATTTAACCATTATGTTCCTGTGTCTGTCTTTAAAACTTTAATTTTTGGCCCAAATGTTGCAGCAGAGGAGGTCACGCAGTGCGGCTGCTCAAGTGTCCCTCTGACTGGTCCAGAGCCCTGCAAAGTGCCCTTGTCTACGGCATGAGACAGACACTCCCGAGTGCAGTTTGACCAAAAGGCTGCTCTGGTGTGACATTTGGGCCTCTTTTTTTTTGTCTTGGCTTGCCCTATAAGCCCGTCAACACTTGGGGTTTAGTCTGTATGGGGAGTGTGGTTGAAAGGTTGTAGACGCAAAGAGGAGACTTGCATGCATCTTAACTGCCTGCGCTTGATTTGACTGAAGACTTATAGTATAAGTATAATAGTACGTTAGCATCTTTACTAACATCTCGAGTCCCATAGTCCTTTTTTCTTTCTTTGCCCCCCCCCCCCCCCCCTCATGATGAACTAAAGTAGATGTTTTCATCTGATCAAGAGCTTAACACCCCTGCTCCATCTAATCCTCTGAGGAGCAGGGTTGGAAACAAGTGACCTTTCTGTACGTCTTTTCATCGATCCTGGAATCCATTCCTATCTGCATTTGTCTAGTCCGTAAATGCTAGGTTTATAACTCACGACACAAAAGACCTGTTGGATATGTAGAGCTGCTGTCAATCAACCTGTATTTTAATCAACTGTGTGACATTTTCTTCTCTTCTCTTTCTTTACAGATTAAAAGAGTAAAACACCACATGCAACAAAATGATATTTTCATGAGTTTTACAGAACACAGCGCATGTGAGTGTAGGTAAGAAACCCTGAACACACAACCGTATACACAACACACCACCGCTGAAACACAAACCACTGTACTGTTATTCATCAGAGCAGGGGTTGTCTTCTCTGTGTGCCTCTCCGACACGTTTAGCAGATCCATATCAGGACGATTCATACACTATCTCATCTTATCTTATCTTCACATGGCTGATCTCAAAAAGGGCCGAGCAGTTTAAAGCACATCTCAGCAGACGTCCCCCCATATCGCTTCAGGTTATCCCCGTTCCATCACGTTGCTCAAGTAAAGGGAATACGCGTGTGTGAGTGCAGCGCCGCCTCATGCTTTGTCTTCCCCCCTGCTGCGCGCAGAGGTCATTCGGGCTGTGGTTGTCGCTCTCTGAGATAAGTAGTGTGTCGTCTCGGTGAGGCGACTTATCTGTTGGACCTGGTGCTCGGCGACTACAGATTCATTTCACAACCCAGTTGTTGTTGCTCTTTCATTTTTGTTTTCCCAGGCATCTAAAGTGTTTTAAATCTAATCTATTAGAGCCTGTTTTGTCTTGAGGACAGATTTGAGATGTGCGACATGAATGAACTGTGACACAGCAGCAGCAGCAGCAGCAGCAGCAGCAGCACAGAGGGCACATGCATCATCCTCCCACGTTTAAGAGCAATCTAATAAGCAAACAAATGCTCCGCAGAGGATTATTGGCCAGGGGTCAAGATCTGTTGTCACTTTATGCCTCATCTCTGAGCAACTAAATCGAAAGTATGTTAAAAAAAAAAAAAGCCCCAGGTATTCAGACGTGAAATTTATGGAGTGTGGGTTACTGGTATTTGTCATGAGTTTTTATTGTAAAACAGTTTGGACAGCTGTAAACATTTATAGCACCTTTATAAAAAAGAAATAGCGTCTGTAATCAAGCTATTTTACTGCTGTTTTGAATTTGTAACTTCACTGTCGTGTTGAGAAAAAAGAGGGTAAAAAAAAAAGTTTAACAATTTTAAGCAGTCAGTATACAGTATATTCAATAATAAAATATTAGTATATATATTATATTATAATTCAAGTACTTATATATTAATATAAGTACTTGAATTATAATACACGTTCTTCATCCAACACACTTTATTTATTTAGCACTATTCTTAACAAAGTTACACAGTTCATAAAACAGAGGATTAAATACCTATGTCAAACATTCATAAAAGCTTTAAAATTTCCCATACTGTACTACTACAGCTATGATTAGTGACACACACATATTCATGAGATAAAATGACAGTCGGTGACGCTGCATTACATCATCACAGGATCACAACACAGGAATGGCACGCTTTAAAAGGTGCAGTGTGTGAGCATCAAGCCGTGTTGGGTACTGGATATGCTTTCCTGGAAATAATAATACCGACATTTATTGGAATGATAACGATTACACCTTCATACACTAGTTATTTTACCCGTCTGTCAGATTGAAACTTGGCCAGTGTCTGTGTCCTTTCGCAATGAAATACAATTTCCCCACACCTTTGGCTCCGGAGTGTGCCAGCGGATTCATTGCTCCACACAGATGAATAATGAAACACATCTGACAACCTGCCATTGTAGCTGTGTGTGTGTGTGTGTGTGTGTGTGTGCGTGTGCGTACACAGCATTATTTCCCAACAAACCTAGTTCATTTATTAAGCTAGGCATTTGAAAGTGAAAGACAGTTTTATCACAGTTTCTGGTCAAGGAACACATGATGTAACAGGATTGATGATGTGTCTGTTTACCCGGAAGACAACAGCAGGCCGTGATCTAACGTCATTCTTGTTTTGCTTCTGCGTTCCAGGTTAAAGCAAGAAGTGAAAGAACAGAAAGAAAAGTGAGTACAGCGCTCTCTCTGCATGGAGACTGGATTTTTTTTTCAGGGGAAACAATGGGGATTTGAGATTTGATCCTTTTTTTTTCCGGTTTTGCTCTGGAAACAAATGCTCGGCCACCTGCAGCGCCACATTACCCCTTGTGCTTTTTGAGCTTAATTGATCTTTCTGTTATTTTCTCACACCACCCTCTCTCTCTCTCTCTCTCTCTCTCTCTCCTCTTTCACACACACACTTAATTAAACCCCCAGCGGACAAGCCACTACACGAGATCATGTTATGCTGAGATTAGCATGCAGCTCTCAGGTGATAAACACGGGGAATACCATCTTAAACCACTCCGGTGAATGAGTGACACTCGATGGGGTCATTGACCTCTCTAATCCTGTCCTTTGCACCTTCCCCTCGTTTCTATCTTATTTTTACATTCCTCCGCTCTCATCTTTACCGTTTACATCCCACATAACTTCTGGTTCTCCTGTTTCTTCTGCTCTGATACAGATAAAAGTGTTTTTGACCTGTTCAAACGTTTGTATTTATGATCCTTGCTTAAGTGATCCTCTCTTCCCATGCCACACAAGTCTGTGTGTGTGAAGAGTCATAAAACTCCTCCCACTGTGACCAGTTTTTAATATCTTTGTATTGCAGAATGGCCGTTTGTTGTATTTTGGTTTTATGTCAGGTTGTCTGTCATATAGATAAGGGTTCGTTTTGAGACCTCCTCTTTAACCTTGTGTTCACTCTTTACGAGACCCACTCTGGAGGCGTGCTGCTACAAAGTGATATGGTCTTAGGGTCGTTCAACCCCTGTTTCTGACGCGTTCATACTTTCATGTTAGTTTTAACATTGGCCGCTGACCTCTCAGTGCCATGAGGTATGCGATTCTGTAAGGACCAGTCTTCCTGCTGAGGTTGTGAAACCAGTTCCACAGTAAAACCTTTGAACAACTGAAAGAGGAAATTCTTACATTTACAACACGTCAGCTTATTCCTGTTCCTTAGTCAATGGGAACCTATTTGTCATTGAATCTCAGCTGTGTCTGAACACAGTTATTAAATGAATTGTTATGAATGTGGTTCATATATTCATTGGTTTGAAAACTGAGCACTGTAAAAAAAACAAAAAACAACTGGTACAATTTATTTGGTTCATTACCCAGTACTTCAAATGTTGTGTAGTAGCAAATATTCGCATGCTGACAAACTAAGATGCTGAACATGGTAAACATTATACCTGGTAAACATCATTTTTTAGCATTGTCATTGTGACCATGTAAGCATGCTGATGTAAGCATTTAGCCCAAAGCACTGCTGTGCCTACATGTATATACACACTCACAGAGCCGCTGGCATGGCTTTAGACACAGTTTTGTTTTCACCTGTTATCCAGTTGTATGTTGTCCAGGACAAAACCGACATTTGCTTTTCTATATTTTCATAGACTCAATTGAACATTTCCTTGGCCTACGCAGAAAAATCGATGTACCTTAGAGTGAAGAAAAAATAGAAGAGCAGAGCATTATGGTCTGCGGGACTATTGATCTGAAACCTTAGTTTTTCCCCACGAAAAAACATTGTAGCATTCCAGGCAGAAACGAGATCTACAGTATGAGATCTGGAAAATATGTTAAGGGTACCTGCTTCTGGGTAACAGGTAAAAAGAAATGTGAATCGCAGTGCGACCAGATAATGAAGTAACAAACAACTGGGCTTGTTCGGATTCTATGATGTACTTTATGATGTATATTTATACGTACAGAAAACTCAACTTGCACTTACGCAGACCCATATTTTAGAACAGCCTAAACCTGTGAAGCTCCGGCAGTTTGTTCTCGTGGTGACGCGGCCTGAAACAAGTTGAATCAGCCAAAGAGCACTGACCCAGATAGGCTGGAAGATAGTTAGTACTTGTGGTGGTCAAGTTTATCGTCCTCAATCCATGGGGAGAATTTCAGGATAACTGCCCCAGCCGAACCTCAGAATATCAATCTCTTTCATGCCCTGCTAAGTCGTTTCACTGCTTCACAAAAATGAAACATTTGTTATTCATCACGTTCACACACTGCAGGATGTGTAAGGTGCCTTGCTGTGGTCAGGATGAACAAATGGTTGTGTCAGGTTTTTTTTAAAAATATATAAATTTTTATTTCAACACTTGGTTGGCCTTTAAAAAAATCATCCCTTGCTGAGATTATTGAAATCTGGGCCAGACGCCCTTTGCCTGCTGCCTTTCTCACAATTGTCTTAAGTTATTATCCCAAAACAAATCAATCAGTAACAATGATCGAACTAAACAGTCGCCTGTTTTTTGAACTGCTTATTTATTTATTTATATTTCTTTGGCTCTCGCGTTAACGGAAATCAAGGCAGATGCTGTCAATTTAATGTTGACCGTCAGTTCCTCCAAGCACACCGACCTAACACGTCCAGTCCATCTCTCTCCTCAGTCTCTCAGGCCTCAATCTGCGCTGTTGTCCTCTTTCTCTTGCAGACAACCCCGGAAAGGCAAGGGTAAAGGCCAAAAGAGAACGCGAAAGAAAAACCGCGACAAAACAATTCACGACGCGTACGTCAGCTCCGCCTTCTCCACCTACTTGCACCTGAGTGTGGCGCTTCTCATAATTAAACTAATCTGGGAGGAGCTCCTTTGCCCCTTCTGACTTCTGCACCATTTAATTTTGTCCGATAGCCACGTCGAGTAGCATGCCGCCTCCCGTGCATTGTCCTAACCCTGTCTCACCAGTCATGCTCTACACGCTCAGAAGTCTGTTCGTCTCCATGTGGCCCTGTCTGCTAACACGTGTCCGCTGACGTAGCCGTAGCACAACCGCGCCTGACAGCGACACAGCCTGCGAGCCGTGTCCCCCCCAAGAGATGAACCGTCTGATCTCCTCCCAGGCTCAACCGGGACAATGCCCTTAGAGAATGTCCCTCCCTGTAAATGAGACCGGAGCGCCTGGCTGGGACGGGATAGGGCAGCGTTTCACGGGAAAAAAAACAAAAAACAAACCCCCCAGTGGAACCCCCGAGGTACAAGTTGCTCCTAACGCCATGTCAGATACCGAGTATCGCGGTTGACAGTAGCCACGTTTAGAGAAGCTGGAATAAACAGATCGCGCATCGACTGTTCCATGTAACTTGAACCTTCCCGAGAGAACAAATCACGGCTCAGGCCAGCATGGCTTTGCGAGCCGCCTCGTACTGTCCTGCTATCTGCTCTGGGATCAGCAGGATTCTAATCGTGGCCCCGTGTTCAGTGTTGAGTCTGTGCTGCTTTGCTATGTCTCGCGCCCGCCTCCTCTCCACTCTCTGTTCTTTTCATCTTCACAAACAGGTCTGCTTGTCCCGTGGCATAATGCTGGTACTTTTTCTTTTTTTGTTTTTGTTTTATGTAATGTGAAGATAAGTGATGGCCATCTATTGCCTTTTTCTTTTTCTTTGTTGCCATGGGGGATTTGTAAACCAGCAAATTGTTAAAGCGAGCACTGTTTTTTGTGTCTTTTGTTTGCGTGCTTTTGTCTCTCAACCCCATACGAAAGCACCCCTTATTTTATTCAGAAATAATATAAAGATGATCTCACGTTTCTTCTAGTGCTCATATGCTGTGACAGGATACATGTTTGTGTGTTCATTTGTAATTTTGTATATTGAGATGTCAATGGAGTACCTGAGCCGTCATTTGTCAATTTTTTTTAGCCTCTGTTCTGAATCTAATGTCCCTCTGTGAGAAATGCAGTCCTCAGTTTTCACTCAATAAAATGAAATCTTTCTTAACGGAGAACCAAGCAGACCCTTGAGTCTTCTTTATCAGGAGTTCAACGTTTTGTTGCAGTGAGAGTGAGAAGTGTCTTGGCGGTGACCTGCAGTTCAGAGCCAAGATGTGCCATTTTGTGTCGCAAGAACAGGCCCGGAGCTTCGCTCACTGCACGTCTAACATACACGGCATCTGCGAGTGGTCCAATCCGGGCGGGAGGGTTTGGGGGGGGCGTGGGGAAATTGACTGCTTGAGTATTCGCCTGCTCTGTGGGAAACCTATCTGCAACGCTATCAAACTGCCACACGCAGAACTTGTCAGGCAGTGGCATGAAAGAGCAAAGGGGAGCACATAAAAAAGTGTTGGACTAGGGGTGACCTCTCTAACGTTTGGCCTCGGCAAATAACGATAATCCACCTCTCTCCTTCCTTCCCGTCTCTGTCTTTCTGTGTCCAGTGTTTGTGAGCCATGTTGCGATCACTGCTCAGAGAGGAGAAAGCGTTTGTTCGTGCAAGACCCCGCAACCTGCCGGTGCTCCTGCAAACACACGGACGAATACTGCAAAGAACGCCAACTAGAGCTCAACGAGAGGACCTGCAAGTAAGAGTTACTGCTTTTAGAAAACTGTCGTGAATCAGGAATGTCTGGGTTCTGCAGGTTGCGGGAAAAACGTTGTTACAGTCATCTTAGTTTACACCCTGTTATCTATTTTTTTGAGGAGGCTCCTTCGCAAGTTAGATAAGAAGGTTGACACCACTGTCATGTTTGCATGGTAAATGTTGTGCTGCAGCCAACCGCTGATCCGCCTCAGCGGACGCAATGTGGCACAGAAGTGGTTCGTAGTCATAAACCTCAGGTGTCATCACCTCAGCAATATGGAGCCGTCCACCCCGCAACTTAACAATTTTTTGGTTCACTCTCACTGCTGATAGCATTGTTTTCGGCCACAGCCGCTGCAGCTGTCTCCCTCAGGAGTTACCGGAAACATGTCAAATATTAGAAAATACATCCATCAGAAGGCCAGAAACACAAACAAACACTTGAGTTGTTCTGAGCTGCTGTATGTGCTGATATGCAACTGTTTGCAAGCGACGGGCGAAGTCATACATGTGATATTAATCTTTTCTAACTCAGGGAAGAAAGGAAGCACATTCTCACAATGCGTAGCCAGTTTAGAGAATGGACAGGGATTTAGACCTGAGTTTTTGTATTAACTAAACAAACTTGATATATGAGTTAGCTTTAGAGTGACTATTAGTAGATGCTACTTCCTACTTTCAAATAGAGCCAGACTAACTGTCTCATTCCCTTATTCGAATCTTAATGCTCGGCTTTTTTGAAAATGTATTTTTTGTTCTTTTTCTATTTCTTCTTGTTTAGATGTGACAAGCCACGGAGATGAGAGAGGTGGGATCACCAGATGTACAAGATGAAGGAATATTCTTGAGATATTTCACAGCACAGCACTTTGACCTTTGAACCGTAAGCTCTTCTTTTCTGTGGAAAGCATTCCCCTTGGACTGGCTGAGAGAGAACACATAGAAAGACTGAACTGAAGTCTCCTCCCACTGTATATTTCTGTGTATATAGACCACGACAAGAGAAAAAAAGAGTACAGAATTGTTATGCTGCTACAGAAACGAATAACTAAACCCATCATTTGACAAAACGCAAATATCCGCCATGTGGTTTTGCATTTCTAACAGGCTTGCAGTGCAGGTGTACTCTTGTTGTCAATTTGTTGTATGCAAATTTCTTCACTGGATATGAGTCTACTGTGGTTGTGTGTCAATCAAAAGTTGCAAAACCTCTTAATCTAAGATATATTTAACTGCTAAAACAGTGGGCGAGGCCGAAGAAGACACGGACCTGGCCTCCTTTCAATTATGATGGACCGATCTCTGTCAGCCAGTGTCTACTTTTGCTTTTGGACTACAACAGGAAGACACTGCGACAGCTGATGGAAATGTTGAATCTGTGTCTTCTTGATATCGCTTCCTTTCCTCTGAGGACAATGCAGGACTGATGTGGACAAATACAGTATTTTTCACTATTATGATCAGCTCGCAGGAGAAAAGACTCTGGAGTGCCATACACTTTTAAAGGGATACTGGTCATCAATAATAGCATTCAATGTTTTGCTATGTTCTTCATGAAAACCACTGAAAACATCCTATACTGTAGATTCCATTTTGAAAAACTGTGCCTGACGAAATGTACTGAGAAATCTTTCGAGTGCTTTTTAAATTATTTTTTTTGGAGAGGGGATTGTAGTTTTATTAGTTGTTGAGCTCAACACAAAATCTATTGATTACATATCTTCTTCTCTGAACTTGTACATACTTAATATCCCTTTATGCCATAGTCCATTCTAGATAATTTATAATATTATAGAGTATTTTTCAGTATTCAGTCTTCTACCCATATTTAATTTGGTCTATTTATATATGCAGTGTTATGTACCTGTGGCTGTCCTATCTCCCCCATTTGTAAGGTCACTGATGGCTGCTCTCAGCATGGAGGTTCTCTGTGCTTTTCTACAAAAAAAAGAAAAAAATCAAAAATGATTTGTTAACATTCCCTTAATGGATCACTTGTTTTGATGTACTGATGACATCTCTGGATTTTCAACCCCTCTTGTCTACGGGCGTGGGTGTTGTGTAGAATTTTAACATATCGGTGTGTCTGTGTATGTTTGTGTATGAATGTGTCCACGTGCATTCGCTGACTAGCACATCGGTGTTTAGGTGTTAGTAAGTTGTATTTATGTATTTAAGTATGTAGCGGACCTTTGTGTGTCGTCCGTCCTGCAAGATGCAAATACAAATAAACTACTGCTAGCAGCTCAGCATACACTACTACAACACAAATTTGGATAACAATCAGCCATCAGTCTTAGCGCCCTCATTAGTTCTCTTTGTCTCTTCTTCACTATTAACATGTTTTCTGTGTCTATGTAAAACAGTAAAGCATATTTATTTTCAAATTATATTGTTTTTATATAAAATAAGGAAAAGGTTGCTGTGTTGTGAATGCTGTGTTTTCGAGAGGTTTAATTAGGCGGCATGAGTTTTCCATGTTTTTGTGCAGTAAGTTGATACTCACACATCTACGAAGAAGAGGCCGATGCAGAATGTAATCTGGATGAAAACAGAACAGAGAAACAAGAGATTCCTGCACGCTTTTCATGACAGACAGACAGACATTCATCCTTATGAATAAAATGGCACTTTGAAGTAGTGTGCAGTAATTTGATCAATCTGACTCTAGACGGCTGTTCAGGAGCACCGGAGGAAACGAGATGTCTTCCGATGGCTAAAGAAATTCACAACAACAGAGGCCGTCAAGAGGTTAGGTGTCGGTCCTGGTTGAACTAAAACATACACGAGATTTGAGCAACCTGCGTGGTTATCGGCCGAAGCACCTCTGACTGACCCCCCACTGGAAGACCAATTCGAAAATACTTATTCCCTTGATACCAGAACTCACTGAGTGGTTTGGTGTGGCTCAAGTTAGTTAGGTAAAGCATGTGGGAGGACCGCCTCTGCTCATATTTTCAAAAGAGCAACCCACTGAAGTTTTGTGGTAATAAAATGCAACGTCACTTTGCCAATCAAATATATGCAAATTCTAATCCTTCGTCATAGACTGATGTAATATTGTGCAGTGCTTTTGCATCTCAACCTCACGGACCTGTCACTTGAACCAGCCCTCCCGGATTGTATTTCACTGACTCACCGTTACCTGAAGCAACACAACGTCCCCACCTAATCTGCTCTTTGCATTTGTTAATGACACAAACAAATCCTGAACGACACCAATCAATACTTCCAGAACGGGAGGTCAGCGCCATAACGTCTCTTAAATGTAGCCTATAGCTGTTTTGCAGGTGATCCTTCAGCTGGACTAAATCCGTGTGAGGCTTTATCTAGCAGCACTTGACAGCAGCACTGGGCAAACACCTACTCTCACCCTTTTTTCCACCACAAGATCTTTGCCAGGAATTCAACCTTTTTAAGAATCTGGAAACATTACCTGGAACAAACGTCGCTGGAGCACTTCCAGTGTTTCTCTCCACCTCACTAAACACATTTTCAGTTTCTCCCGCCTCTCTTTTCCCCGGCGCAGAGAGCGCTCCGCTTTACCAGACTGTCGCGTCACCTGTCCCCCTCGTACAGCGGGGAGGACAAAGAGCGTGGGATCAGTGACTTGTTCAGTGTCACTTCAGCAGTAGCTGATCTCCAGGCCCCTGGACCAAATCTAACCCCTATGAATGTAGATTAAGTTTTTTTGGATCTTTGGCCATGTTTGTTTTGAAACTCGCTCCGCCTTAGCCCCGTTGCTTGCTACTTCCCGCTGGATTAGCTCTTGCATGGCCCTAATGCTCTGCTCGGCGCTCCCTCACCCATGCTCTTTATGTGCATACCTAAATATAAAGCACACCACATAGTCCCTGGAAATTGTGGGGCCCCCTTCACTGGGTAAAACACCCCGAAGAATGCCATAAACCATCTAATCTGTGATTTGCCAGGAACCCAGAACCCCACCTGTCTAGCCCATGACCAAAACTTTTTGGATTTAAAATCAGTTGCGACTGGTTAGGTGGTTCTAATTTGACACTGAAGGAGCGGAAATGACTCAGCATCGACCCTTTTCTGTTTAAAATAAAAGTCCTCAAATGAAGTTGCCTTTCACAGCCTTTAAAGGGGGGAGTTGTTATTTCTCCAATGTATACACATGTAATGTGATTCATTAAGCCCAGAGAACTGCCCAGTGTTATTATGGGAAACTAAAAGGTTCATTAATCCTTGTTTGATGTAACTCTTTAAACATTTATTCTGACCCATTAAGTGTGGAGAGAAAAGCTTGCATCAGAGCACATTAGTGACTGATTCCCCAGTGGCAAGTGAACTTGTACGTCAACTTTATGGTCGAGGTATTACTCATGTTGTGGGAACCTAAATCTGTCGACACAGCCACATTGTGGGGTCTTACGTATGGGGACGCAATGCAAGTCCCCATAATGCAGATCATTCAATTTAAAGGTGAAGGCGTGTTTTAAGGTTAGGGCACGGTAAGGGGGGGTTGTGGTTGAGGTTTAGAATTAGTGTTTGGCAATTGTGGTAAAGGTTATAGATAGACAATAAGAGCAAGGAAATGAATGTCAATTTGTGTGTGTGTGTGTGTGTGTGTGCGTTAGAGTTAGAGAATGAGTTTTATCTAATCTAGACTCCCATGTGGGACGTTAGACTTTTATAGACTAGAACGAGAATAGGGAGGAAAACCGTGATTCAGGATTTATCAGAACTCGTGTTCTTATCTGGCAAAAGTTTAATTGGAAAGTGTTGAATGTTATCTGCCATTCACCGCCGATGTTGCAACTTTGCTCTATTCAAGTTCAGTAAGTCATTGTTTTTTTTTTCATCACTTGCTGTAAAATTTAAATAAAAGTATTACACAACAATATTAGATAACAAAAACAAAAACAAAGAAGAAAAATTAAGAGAAGCATGCTCAGCAGTGCAGGCTAATTTCTAAGCTATGGGTTGGTAAGCCAGCCACAGTCAGCCGTGCCTTAACAGTCATTTTTTGTGCACATGGCCGTGTCCTGTTGACAAAGGTTGTGGTTTTGTCAAGAAGAGAGACGAGCAGCAGCTTTGGACATTTGCGTGTTTGCAATATGAGCAGCACCAGTATTTTTTCACTGAAGCATCTTA